>NW_019154140.1:6195673-6341040 GCF_002288905.1 Enhydra lutris kenyoni
TCTCGGGTTTGCTTTCGGGAGCTTTTGTTCCCTGAGTGCTTTCCGTAGAGTTCCGGAGGGCGGGAATGAAGATGGTGGCCTCCCGGTCTCTGGCCTGGAGGAGCCGAGAGCCCGGGGCCCCACTCCTCAGTGCGCCCTCAGAGAACAGCGCCCAATTACTCCCATCACCCTGGCCTCCAGCTGCGCTCCGAGCTGACCGAGCCTGCGACCGGTTCAAGGTAACCCCGAGCTAAGAGCTCACTCTTTGGCTCTGTCTCTGTAGCCGGCTTCCCCATTCTAATACCTGTAAGCTCTGCGACACTCAGACACCCCCGATCCTTCTGTGACCCTGCGGGACCCGAGGCCACGCTGACCCCACGTGGGCTTCACCCCGGTTAAGCCTCTGGCGTGATGTCCCTCAGCGGAACAGACTTTTAAAAGTCCTGATTTTGTGCTCCGTTGCTCCGCCGCTTGCCGGGAGCCGGCCCCTCCCCCCGTGGTCTATCTTCCCGTCACTTTGGATTCACTTCTCCACCAGTCCTACCTTTCAGAAAGTGGTTGATTTTCTGTTTCTAGGATTGTTGTTCTTCTTCTCTTCGATCTCCCGTTGGATTTGTAGGTGTTTGCAATCTTTAGATAAGCTATTTAGCTGATCTCCCGCTACCTGAAGTAGTCTCAGCCTGCTACTTCTCCGCCATCTTGACTCCTCCCCAATAATTCTCATTTTTAAATGATTTTTGTCATGAATGGAGCAAAAGCAGCTGATCTCTAAAGAAGATGTCATCTTTAATTTTCATCAAATTGTGAGAAGCAGGAAAAACTTTAGAATTGAAGAAATCTGAACATTATAGCAAAGAAAAAAAGAGTCCTGGTTTCTGAACATAATTCCTCTGTCCTAACAAACATATGTCAAGGAACCATTTCAGGAAAGGAAGTAAGAGGAGGAGAAAAACACATTTCTTTATATTCAACCTGTTACATGAAATTTTGCCTGACCTTTCCCCCTTTCTGAGCTATCACAATTTGCAATTTATGGGGGAGAGGCAGCATCAATTAGAAATGTATTTAGCCACAAACAACAGAAACCCAACCAAAAGAAACTAAACACGTAGATTTGTTTTTCTCATATTACCAGAAGTCCTGGGTTCTTTAGTCTAAGTTTGGGAGAGATTTTTTTTTTTTTAAAGATTTTATTTATTTATTTGACAGACAGAGATCACAAGCAGGCAGAGAGGCAGGCAGAGAGAGAGGAGGAAGCAGGCTCCCCGCTGAGCAGAGAGCCTGATGTGGGGCTCGATCCCAGGACCCTGGGATCATGACCTGAGACGAAGGCAGACGCCTAACAACTGAGCCACCCAGACGCCCCTGGGAGAGATGTTCTATGGTGTCATCATGGACCTAACTTACTTCTCTCTGCTCTACCATGTTTTGTGTGTGGCTTTAGTCTTCATGGTTACAAAATGGCATTAAGTGTCCCATGTGAAGCCAGGCAAACATGCCAGGTGGATCTAACTGTGAGATTAACCAAGTCTTTCTGAGATTAAAGTGAAACCACTTTCTAGAATCAGTGTCAGAATTAAATAATAGGGCATAGTTGAAACATCAAAGTCAATCCCTGACACCCCAAATTATTTATCATGAATCTCATTGTGACCCTTATCAAGTTCACTCTAATTTCTAAGGAGGGGCTTTGAACACATGGTCCAACTCTAAATCCAAAGCTCTACCCATTTCACCACTTTGCTTCTCCACACTTACTACTCAGTGAATCAAGAATCGATCTCTCCACTTAAAAGGCATCTAGGTAAAGAGGTAGTCCCCCAAATTACTCATATGTTTAGTCCCTGAGATTCCCAAAGATAATAAATATCCCTAACATGGTGGTAAGCTTGTCAACATTTTAGTAGGTACTTTCACCAATTTCACATCAAACCTATTAAGAAGACCAAAATCACTCTATCCAAGCCTCAGAAGTAATCTGTGATTAATATCCTCCCATGTGAACTACTGAGAAAGAGTCAAATAAAGTAGCCTGTACATAATAATCAAGCATTGTCACATCTCAACTTTGAGTAAGTAAGGGAAGTTGTATTTAACGATGTGAAACATACTTTTAGTGCCTCAGCTTAAAGAGTCAGCCTGTCAAAACAACCATTAATTTTCCCCACCACTCCCCATCCCCACTTGAAGTGGACGCTGTACAGATGTTTTAGAAAAAAGCTTCCCCTTCTATTCTTTGTTCTCAGCGGTTTACATGATTCAGGCAGTGGATTCCAGAGAAACAGCTGAGATGGGAATTGTCCAGAACTGAAAAGGAGGATCCTAGGTCTTTTGTGGGTCTACCTCAGAGAGAGCATGCCCTTTACATAAAGTCAGGGGGTCAGGAAACCTAAATCATTCATTGAAGCTTTTCCTCCTGTCTCCATAGCTGAACGCTTGCTATATGAAAACACAAAATGAAAACAAAACCAACAAACAAAAATGGAGGATACGTTTATTCTAAGCTCTTCCTGAAACTCGCCCCTCACATAAGTGCCCTACTTAAAGCTTGAGACCGAGGCTGGCTCACCCAGAGATGTGCACTAGTCAGCAAATGGCCCCCTGGCCACGGCTAAGGATCCTTTTCAATTTAGCCAGACACAGTTGGCTTTAAAGAGCAATTGGGAAGTAGCAGATCTTAATGAGGCTTCTCTGCCCAGACATGGAATTCTGATGGGAGGATGGGAGAAAGACAGGAAGGCCGCTGAGCAGTTACAATTTGTTGACTAGTTATTGAACCCATTCACGTGTACCACTGGACGCTCACAGCAGGCATGGGGCAAACCGGGTCTCTTTGACCCAGGCCCATGCTTTTTCAACCATGCTTACATAAATTATTATGGTTTTAGGGCACCTGGGTGGCTCAGTGGGTTAAAGCCTCTGCCTTCAGCTTAGGTCATGATCCCAGGGTCCTGGGATCGAGCCCCACATCGGGCTCTCTGCTCAGCGGGGAGCCTGCTTCCCTTCCTCACTCTCTCTGTCCGCCTCTCTGCCTACTTGTGATCTCTGTCAAATAAATAAATAAAATCTTTAAAAAAATAAATTATTATGGTTTTAATGAATTTATGAAGAATTTTTATTCTAAATCGATTGATAAATATTTACTCCCCCTAGACTTAATATTGTTAAATAAAATAGGAAATGTAAGCCCCCACAAGACTTTATACTACATCTTCCCCAAGGAACCAGAACCAACCTAGGCCAACACAGGTCCTAGGGGGCATTAGTTTGTAATCTTTTTTAAGCTGAAGACCTATGCCCTGCCCCCCCAATAAGGGAGATATGGCAGACAGAGACCACTAGTTGTCACCCAATATTCTGTCCTTCTTTGGTAACAGAACCCCAATTTTTGCTAGGCACATTACCACCTAGCTAAGATTACATTTTTTTAAGTCTCCCTTACAGATAGCTGTGGTCATGTGACTGCTTTTTTGACAATGAGATGTAAGAAGCATTATGTGCTCTTTCCAGATAGTTTCCTTTTTAAAACAGGGACCAGTTTTAAAAGGGGAACTCTTTCCCTTTCTCCATCCTACTGCCTGGAACACAGATGTGATGGCTGAAGTTCTTGCAGCCATTTTCTACCATGAGAACAAATACCAAACACTAGTGGTGATGGAAGGAAGGGCTAATAGGAAACTTGCTATTTTTAGACTCCTTGTACACAAGAAAATAAAATCGGTAATGCTGACATCACTATTGTTTTGACTGGGTAGGATTTATTTGTCTTAGGAATGTCAACATCTTAAATGCTATTTCATTAAAATCTCCAACAAACTGAAAACAAGAGAAACCTGGTTGTAATTTATGGGTACAGGCTGGGGAGAGGGACCTGGGGAGGTATACTGGATAATAAAATCACGCCCTGAGTTGTCAGCAGGCCCAGCCCAGTAGGGAGGAGCTACTATTCCTAGCCCTGTGGTGCCCTGTGGCAGGTCCTTCATCATCAAATGCAATAGGAAATCCCTGATGGAATCTTGGGGCGGGGGGTGAGTTATAAAAGGTTGGGGGAGGGAGACAGGGAAATTAGAATATGGACTGTGTTTCAAATAATGTTAGGGATCAATGTTAATCTTCTTGCATATAATAATGGTAGGTGAAAGTATCCCAGGTATTCATTATATTATTCTTTCAACTTTTCTGCAGTTCACTTTTTTTTTCCCCCAAAAGAAAAAGCTAAGAGTTGGGAGAAGAGAAGGGACTAAGGAGAAATGGACCCAAGGTAAGAATCAATTCCTGTCGTCTTACTGTTTGGAGAAAAACTCCCTATTTCAAATCTTTGGTAATGGTCACTGTCTGATTCAAGTTTTTGTTTGTTTGTTTGTTTTATTTAGAGAGAGATAGCAGGCGTGTGAACAGGGGGAGGGGCTAGGGGAGAGGGAGAGAGAGAATCCCAAGCAGACTGCTCAGAGTGTGGAGCCGGATGCAGGGCTCAATCTCACCATCCTGAGATCATGAACCTAGCCAAAATCAGGAGTCAGACACTTACCCAACTGAGCCAACTAGGCACCCCTCATGTACTCTTTTAGAAGTTTGAACTTATTCAAAAATCATTTTAACCCATAGGGAAAGCATTGATTCATATTCTATTTATTTACTGTGCAGTTACTATGGATTATCATCTCTACCTATTGTAGAAGAAATAAGAAAAATGAGATACAATTTCTATCCTTAGAAACACAGTGGCCAGTGGGAGGAAACAAACATTTAAATAGAAAGCATTTTCTGACAACATGATGAGCTGAGGTACATTACTCTTGTCTTTAGTTCTCAGAAGATTCTTGAAGATCTTTTGGGTTAGGAATGGAAAGGGGGAGGGGCAAACCAGCAGCAGAGAACCAGCCCATGAACTCGATGTGCCCATCACGCACTGGGTATCACTGAGTCCATAGTTGGGCAAACAGCATATGCGCATTTCAGGAATGGACAGTGTTAAACAGCTCCCATCTTGCTGAAGAGCTCGCTTTCTTTTGGAATCCACTCAGGTGCTGAAAGAGAAATTCCTGTGCCCCCAAAGTTGCTCCTTGTGAAAAGCGGGTACCAACACAGACAAGAGGAGCAAGCCAACTGTCTGACAAGCTGAGGCACAAAGCAACTGAAGCAAGACAGAGCTGCCATGCAAAAGTGCCCCAGGAAGGCTTCTAACCAGAGGAGGAACAGTTCCAGAATAAACCACGTCTAAATTCTGAGAGATGGTTAGAAAATTTGTTTAGAGCAAAGAGAGGAGCAAAAAGACTTTAAATGGGCCTAGAGTCTTTTGAGTCTCTAAACTCCATTTTTTTTTTAAGATTTTTTTTTATTTATTTGACACAGACAGAGAACACGAGCAGGGTGAGCTGTGGGCAGAGGAAAAGAGAGAAGCAGGCTCCCCACTGAGCAGGGAGCCCCATGTGGGGCTCAGTCTCAGGACCCTGGGATTACGACCTGAGCCAAAAGCAGATGCTTAACTGACTAAGCCACACAGGTGCCCTCTAAACTTCATTTTAATTCATACAGTATCCACTTCTTCCTACATCTTCTAGAAACTAGCTCTGTAAGCAATGTGATTCTCTATTAATAACGAGAGGATTTTCAGAGCTGGTATTTGCCAAAGTGTTCATGAGCTATTAATGAGCTTTATGGAAAAAAAAAATTGTTACATGGTCAAGAAAATTTGAGATATACCAGATTAAATAAAGACAAAGAAGTTTATTTACTATAGGACTTTTCAGAATCCTTAATCTGCTAATATTCACTTTGAACCTCTATGAGTAGATTATGCTATGCAGCATTTCCCAGAGCTCTTTCCCCTGGAATTCTTTTACCAGAGAGCACCTCATAAAATGAATGCTCTTTCTTTCAGGTAACAGATTATGTTGTAACTTATCTTGGTAACCTATCTAGGTATCCATCCGTCCTAGATCACTCGCTTTTGCTTACCATTGCATCACATCCTGACTGGGGTATATTATATTGTCCAAGGGCATCACTGTAAATTCACACTTGGTTTTCTTCACCTCATGACACTTTTTGTTCCAACACTTAGACATGGCATGAACATAGAAAAAGAAAACCAAAAGAACTTTGTCAGCTTCAAAAACAAGACTAACACCTCTGACGGCACAATGTGGAGCAGAAAGCCAAAGTGATAAGCAGGCAGACAGTCACAGGCCTAACCCAAAGTCGTAAAGATTTGTTCTTTTATCTTTTCCAGGAGATTTATAGTTTTAACTCTTCTATCAACCATTTTGAGTTAATGTGTGTGTGTGTGTGTGTGTGTGGTGTGAGGTAGGTTCTAAAGTCATTAATTTGTATCCGCATATCCATTTGTCCTAGTACCATTTCTTGAAAAGACCACTCATTCTCTGTGTAATTGTGTGGGTGCCTTGTCAAAAATCAGTTGAACAACAACAAAAAAAAATCAGTTGAACAAAAATACGAGGGTTTATTTCTGGACCCTTAAGTCTATTCAACTTACCTATATGTCTATACTTATCCCAATAACACACTGTCTTGACTACTGTAGTTTTGTAATAACTTCTTCAATCTGGAAGTGAATCCTCTAACTTTGCTCTTATTTTTCAAGATTGTTAGATCCAATTTGGGTCTTTTGCATTCCTATATGATTTCATGATCAGCTTGTCAATTTCTACAAAAAAAGGTCAACTGTGATTTGACAAGGATTGTAAGGACTGTGTTGAATCTATAGATCAGTTTGAGTAGTACTGCCATCTCAACAATGTTAAGTCTTCTCATTAATGTACACGATGTCTTTCCATTTATTTAGATCTGTCTTCTTTCAAAAGTGTTTTAAAGTTTTAATTATACAAGTCTTAGATTTCCTATGTTAAACAAATATATAAGTACTTTGTTCTTATTAATGCTATTGTCAATGGAATTGTTTTCTTAATTTCATTTGCTGATTATTCATTGCAAGTGTATAGAAACACAACTGATATTTGTACACTGATCTGGCATCTGCTCCTTCCTAAACTCATTTATTAGTTCTAGTAATTTTTTAGTGGATTCCTTAGGATTTTCCACATGGAAGATCATATCAACTGCAAGTAGAATATCTTATTTCTTTCTTTACAATGTGGATGCCTCTTATTTCTTTTTTTCCCTAATTGTCTTAGCTAGAATCTCCAGTACAATGTTGAATGGAAGTGGTGAAAGTGGACATCCTTGTTTAGTTTATGACCTTTGAGCAGAAACATTCTGTCTTTCACAGTTCAGTATGATGTTTGTCAAGAGTTTTCCATAGATAGTTTTTATCAGGTTAAGGAAATTACCTTCTTATTTCTAGTTTGTTGAGTGTTTTTTTAATGATAGAATGTTAGACTTTGTAAAATCCTTTTGTCAATATCCTATGTACTTTTGTATCAGATATTTATTGCTGTGTAACAAACAACCCAAAACTTAGTGACTTAAAATAACATTCTTTTTACTGACTCTCAATTTGGTAGGTCAGCAATATAGGCTAGACAGCCAGATTATTCTTCTCCTGGTCTTGCCTGGGACTATTGCTGGATAGTCTAAGATGGCCTCCCTCTTATGTCTGGTGTTGGTGTTGGTTGTCAGCTGGGTCTCTTTTCATGTGATCTTTCATTTTCCAGGTGACCCAAGCAAACTTCTTTATATTGCAATCTCAGGATAATGATGCAGGAAAATGAGAGTGAAGTTCTAAGTACTCTTTAGGCCTTGCTCGGAAAACACACTGTTCAATTCGCCAAAGTTAGTTGCAAAGTACAGCCCAGATTCAAGTTGTGTACTAGGCTTCACCTCCTGTTGGGAGAAGTGGCATTTTAATCCACCATACCCATTAAAGGTCCTGTAGTCCCAGCTCCTTAGAGTCTGAATTACATCTTCCTTTCCCATTCTTCTTTCCTTGAAATTCCGGGCACAGACTTTCCTTAGGTAGATAAGAACCAATAAAGATCATTTTTTCCGTGGTATATAACCTTCTTCTCAAGGGAGAGAAAGAAACTGAATAAATTTCAGTCTTAAAAGATAAGCAAAAATGTCAGATCGGGGCAATGATAAAGTGCAATTTACTCTCTGGTACCAGCTCTCATAAATGCAATGGAGAAGCATAAATCTGGAAGATTGTAAACAGAATTCAGTTTTTTCTGCTTTCTGCTCCGAGCCTGGTATTTCTCCTAACTAATTACATTTACATGATTTGTTTGTTAATTGTTTAGAAGCAGCTGGTCCAAAATAAATAGAGACAATGATAGTAATTTACATATTTTTTTAATTATAATTAAAGTTCCAGACATAAGTTTGAGTCCTTACAATGTAGAGCAGTTATGTAAGACTGTGTTTTGCAGACTGTGCCCATGGAAAGCAAAGAATGTTGACACATTGGATTTATTCAATTGCATAGAACCTTAAAGTTAACTGGAATTTTCAGCATTCCATTGTGAAAAAAAAAAAGAAGCAAGTCATTAGAAAACATTGACAACTCGACTCACTTATTAAAAACAAAACAAAACTTCTTTCTATAAGCAGGACATGTTCAATTTCAATCTCTTGCAATTAAAGAGAGGCACTCGGGCCTGTAAGTAAAAAAAAAAGGGTTTAATTTTAATCAGTGTAAGGATGGATGAGGCATATTTAAAAGGTTTATACATCAGAATGGAAACAAAGGACCCTCTGGCACTCAGTTAAACAGAGACATCAAGTAATCTTGATAGCCTTATGCCTCCAATAATGCAAGTGAGTTAGGATTTATTTTTGTTTAAAGTAGAGCTAATTTTATTGTTATTGATAATAACAGCTACCACATATTGAATATTATCACATGCTTTGCTATATTATATAAATTATTTAATCCTCACAACCACTCTAGGTATTAGTTTCCTAGGGCTGCTATAATGAAGCACCACAGACTGGGTGGGACTTTACACAAGAGATTTATTTTCTCACAGTTCTGGAGGCTAGAAGTCCTAGATCAAGTTGTCCTACCAAGAGCTGTGAGGGAAGGAAATACTCCTTCCGGGCCTCCCTCCTTGGCTGTAAATGGCCATCTTTTCCCTGTGTCTTCTCAATGTCTTCCCTCTATATGTGTCTGTGTCCAAATTTCCTCTTCACATAAGGACACCAGTCATACTGTACTACTAAGGCCCACCCAAATGAGCTCACTTAAACTTTAAAGACTCTGTCTCCAAACATCGTCACATTGTGGAGACCCTATCATCAAACACAGTGCCAGGGGTTAGGACTTCAACATGTGAATTGGGAAGGACACAATTCAACCCATAACAGATCTCTATTCCCCACCATACAGTGGAGAAGACAGGCCCGGAAAGATTCTTACTTGCTTCAAAGGCTCCAGCTAGTGGTGATAGAGCAGAGACAAACTCCCATCTGTTGAATACCTGAGCCCAGCTGTTAACCAGGCCACTCACTACACTACTTACTGCCCTTCATAATAGTCAGACGGACTTTTCTCATCTGCATCCCCACCAATCTGGGGCTCCCATTCCCCCCAGGGCTTGATTACCTCACACCATTACGCCTCCCACACTAGCCTCCGGTTGTCCCCACTCTGCCCCTCAGGTCCAGTTGAAAGTTCTAGCCAGGACTTTCCCCCATGAGGCGGACCCCAAGGTCCCCCTTCATTCCCAGCCTCCACCCTCCGGGCTTCTGTCACTACCATCTCCACCTTCTAAACACTCACAAATGACACTCCCCCAGCTTTATCTGAATCATATTTACACTTTATCTCACAAAGTCAGCCTGGGCTTTCTAAGGTCTCAACCCACTAGCCAGTAAATGAAACTGAGAGAATGAACTCAGGAGAGCATGTAAGAAGTGCGTACCACATACCTGGGCCTGCCTCACAACTGGTCCTGCGGCCTGAGCCTTGCCTGGCTCTCACACCCTTCCCTAGGAGAACGATTTCCCCATCCCTGATGCCCCACAGAGCCAGATGGACTTTTACCAGACACCAGCACTACCTTATTGTGACTATTTATTTTCATATCTGCCTTTCCAGCAGACTGAGATAGAAACAACGTCTTCTTCGTCTCTGAATCTGCAGGGCTTAGCATTTCTCCTGGTACTTACTGGTGAGTATTTAATACATGCTTGGTGAGTGAATAAATGAATGAATGACGTCTCTGCCCTCTACATCAAAAATACTTCTTCACCCAGCCAAATGATGCATAAAGTCAGAATATTAGATATTATGAGAGTTACTTCTTTGGGTTTAAGAATTTGTACCTTAAAGGATGAACACTTGTCAGTTGCTTAAGCCTCAGTGTGAGTGATTTTCTTAGGGGAAGGTGTACAGAGTTATTAGGAGATGTGATTGCGTAAGGTGCCTAATAAAGGGAGAAGAAAGGGGGAAGATACAGCAGGATAATCAGAAGACTAGAGAAGCTTTTTCTCTTCAACAGCTTTTCTGAGGAGCCGCTCTGGTTGTCATAGCAACAGCAGCAATTTGCGGTCCTTCCTTCCAGCTTCCTACCTGCCAGTGAGGAGGAAGTGAAAGCCACAACCTGTTAACCCAGCAGGGCATCCTCCTGGCACCTCTGGAGAGTGCAATCAGGGAAAGACTTGGACATGGCAGCCTATGCCCAACCGCCCAACCAGCAAGGGTGCCAAAGGAGACAAGCTAAGAGGGGGGAAGGGGAGCCCGGGGTGGGGGGCAGGACCACACTGTTGCCAGGAGGTGAAGGCTAACGCGTGGGCGCCAGTGACACAGGAACAGGGCGTAAGCTGCCACAGTTGGCAAATAATCACAGCTGGGGCAACAGTTCTTGGAACTGATTACCCAGAGATCCTCTGACTTAACTGATTTTATACAACCTCCTGACTGCAAAATTGGGAGCCTCAAACAATAAACACAATTTTCAAAGGACAGCTGCTTGCTCAAATGGACACCCCACACAGAATTGTTTACTGGAGCTTCTAATGACTTGTTCTTCTCAACTAAGCCAGAAAATGT
The DNA here is from genome assembly GCF_002288905.1 of Enhydra lutris kenyoni. Lineage (NCBI taxonomy): Eukaryota > Metazoa > Chordata > Mammalia > Carnivora > Mustelidae > Enhydra > Enhydra lutris. Next base: position 6,206,625 of record NW_019154140.1, read on the forward strand.
TTTTCTAAACAAGAAATGGAGAAAATGCCAGCTCTATGAATAGGAGATTGTGCATGAGGGTGTTGCTACAGTGTGTAATTAGTAGTCTTCCTAATCAAATCAGCAGCTTTAGTATAAGATTTGTCCATTTCTCCAGCAGAAATATGATTTGAAAATGCTAACAAAAGTCATCTTTTTAGGATCTTCTTTCTTTCTGCCCATTCTAACCCTTGACCATAACTCAAGTCACAGTTTCTTTGCAAGGTACAAGGAAAAGGGAGACTTGGAGGTAATCATAAAATTACATTTGATACATTTATTAATCAGTTTAACTTATATATTGCTGTGGCACCAACAACCCAAAATGAAGACATAAGGAAACTGTGAATTCAAAAAAAACAAAAAAATTGGAGCTTATAAAGGTTTTTTAGAAGGAATTTTCTTTTCTATCAACACCAAAGGGAAAACTTATCCAAACAATTCCTAGAGTTGATCACGGTTCATTAAGGAACAAAACAGCAGAAACATATAATTTCACGGCAACTCCCACCAAGTACAACCTCTCATTACCAGCAACAAGCCAAATAATTTACTTAGCAACCCTGCTGCTGACATTTAGCCTTTGTCTTTCTCACATCTGGTGCTCTAAGTATGATGCATTTAATAAACATGTTGATAAGCTGATAATTTATTCCTGGCACTATTTTTGCTTCTTTTTACACCAAACTTCATTCATGGGGTGGAAACATATTGACTGTCTCATTGCTAAGTGACCTTTCTTACTATGCTGTTATGAGATTTTACAAAGCATGCGAACGAGCCTGGTCTTAGAAATGAAGCCTAGTATCAGCCATAGGCTGACATTTTGTACCACAGCCAGAAGGGAAGCAGTCAGCCAAGGTGCAGTGGGAGGGAGAGCCACCTCCAGACATTCCCTGAAGGCATCTCAGAGTCACAACAACACGGGGAACTGATGGGTTCCATGACCTCCAGATGACAACGCACTGTGTTTTATTTTGCCATTACATGTTAAGATGGAAAATCAAGTAGAGCTAATTTGATTTGGTTTATGAAATTTTTATGTAAAAAACAGGCAGATGGAGATGTTAGATCGCTACAGAACCACCAAAGATTGTTTGATATGTCTTCTAAAACAGAGATTCATTCCACAAAATCTAAATGGAACTTCTTGGCATAAGGATGTCACCAGGCATCCATGGGGCCACCACTGATTCTGAGGGGACAGAATGCACCAGTGGTCACTCTCAGAGGACAACAGCTCAGCTCCCCCAGAGGCAGGCAGGTAGATCAATTCAGAAGTATGCTATGACAGACAAACACCCAGACCACAAATAAGCAGCAGCCTGATTCTACTCCCAGCTCTGCCATCAACAAAGGGTCACATACCCTCAATCTCTGAGTCTCTAGCTCAGTGAGCTATTGCCACACAGCAAACCACCCCAGAACTTAGTAGCTAAAAACAACACCCACTTAGGATTTCTCACAAATCTACCGCTGATCTGAGAGAGGCTCAACTGAGCTCAGCTGGGGTCCACTGGCAGCTCATTTGGGGGCTGGCAGTTCTAAGATGGCTTCAGCTGTGACAAATTGGTTCCATTTCAGGAAGTTTATCTCCACCTCCAGCAAGCTAGCCGAGGATTGTTCTTATGGTGGTGGGGGGAATGAGGGAGAAACAGGGGAAGAGAGGAGGGAAGAACAAGAGAGAAGAGAAGGGCAAGGAATAGAGGGGATAAGAGAAAGAGTGAGGAAAGGAGGGAGGGAGAGAGAGAAAGTGAGGGAGACAGAGAGAGAAGGTGGTCTCTTGAGAGAACTGGCCATCTAACACTTCTACAACATTCTTTTGATGTACCCTTTAGGCAAGTTTGTCTTGAGTACTAAGTAAGTCGGTCTCTGTGTAGAATTTATGTGCTAAGTAGTGAAATGTCATGGAGTAGATATAATAAGACATCCAACACGTCCCGGCTTAGTGCTGTCCTCCATAAGATACACAGACTTGCATCCTCACGAGAGATGAAGTCAGTAATGACATCTGGGGGCAGGGAACGTCGTGTGAGATATTTTGTGTACTTCCGCCCCGTTCCACAAAGCTTTGCGGTGGTTTGGTACACGAATGCATCCACATACTTGCCAGCATACCATAAATACAAACAATGAGTAAGAACTGAGAAAAACACAACTGAGGGTAGGAAGTCAAGACCCAAGATTAGGAGTGGTAAGGGACACGAGCTCAAATGCGCAAGCCGTCAGGACAATACCGCGACTATCTTTGAATCTTATATTTGGTTCCGCATTTCCTAGAAGAAAAAAAAAATGTCCTTCCTCAGGTATGGTCTACAAGTTGATCTGTGAAGGCACAAACCAGCCAGCACACTCACCCCCTCCGCCCTCTGAGCACTGACTCGAAGAATCCCGTCAGCAGGTTCCACGGGATGCACTTCCGGATCCACGGTCTCCCGGGCCGCATGGAATTCTGGGTAATGCAGGGAGGCGGGGCAAGGAGCACTCTAGGCTCTCAGCAGCGAGGTGCGGACTGTGGTCAGAAGAACGTGGGTTCATAAGAGACTCTTAATCTCACAAAACAAACTGAGGGTTAATGGGGGGAGGGGGGTGGGGGGGGGGGGATTATGGACATTGGGGAGGGTATGTGCTATGGTGAGTGCTGTGAAGTGTGTAAACCTGGCGATTCACAGACCTGTACCCCTGGGGATAAAAAGATATTATATGTTTAAAAAATAAATAAATAAATAAATAAAAGAAAAAAAAAAAAAAGAACGTGGGTTTGTGAAACAAGAGGCAGGGAAGTGAGACGGATTTTTCCATTCCTGCCAGCGACACAATGTTTCCTTTTAAAATAAATTCAGCTTTTAAAAATAAGTAAAAAATAAATAAAAATTTTTTAAAAAGTTAAAATCTATATCAATAATAATAGTACAGACAAGGGGCGCCTGGGCAGCTCAGTGGGTTAAAGCCTCTGCCTTCAGCTCAGGTCATGATCCCAGGGTCCTGAGATCAAGCCCCACATTGGGCTCTCTCCTCAGTGGGGAGCCGGCTTCCTCCTCTCTCTCTCTGACTGCCTCTCTCCCTACCTGTGATCTCTGTCAAATAAATAAATAAAATCTTAAAAAAAAAAAAAAAAGAGTACAGACGATGTATGTTTAAGACAAACTTGTGAAGTTATGACATAAGCACCTGGCGTCTGAGAAGCAGTTTTCTGGGATGTCCATTTATAAGCAGCAATGGTTCCCAGTGAACTTTCCAGGGTGAGTTAGTAGCAAGTATCTTTCTGCCTGGAGTCTGTGTACCGTCGGGGTCCTGAAGACGGGATGCACTTATATCTACATTTATATGAAGCAGATGAAATGAGCTGAGTTTTACTACTATTTATTTTTTAAGGAGATTTTATTTTATTTTATTTTATTTTAAAGATTTTTTTTATTTACTTGAGAGAGAGATGGAGATTAGTGAGAGAGGGCACAGGTGGGGAGGAGAGGGAGAAGCAGGCTCCCCGCTGAGCAAAGAAACAACCCCCCCCCCGCCCCCACACCCACATGGGACTTGATCCCAAGACTGGGAACATGACTCCAGCAAAGGCAGAGGCTTAATTGACTAAGCTATCCAGGTGCTGCACTACTATTTAAACATTCTCTTTTTTGTTTGTTTTGTTTTTTAAATGCCAAGCCCAGTAGCTTCCAGACTTGCCTTTTTGTTTTATTTTTTTTTAAGATTTTTATTTATTTATTTGAGAGAGAAAGAGCAAGAGAGAGAATGAGAAGGGAGAGGGCCAGAGAGAGAAGCAGACTCCCCACTGAGCAGGGAGCCCAATGTGAGACTCCATCCTGGGACTCCAGGATCATGACCTGAGTTGAAGGCAGTCACTTAACCAACTGAGCCACCCAGGTGCCCTGTTTTGTTTTCTTTTTTTAAAGATTTTATTTATTTATTTGAGAGAGAGAGAGAGAGAGAGAAACAAGCACTGCACCTGCTTGGTCAGCTTGCCAGGTGTGACCTGCCTGGGGCAACCCCCGTGGTTCTCTAGATATCTGGTTGGTGAGGGGGGAGTGGAAGTTCCCTAAGCAAGGAGCTGACACATTTTTTTGTTGTTGCTGTTCACTTGCACCCAATGGCCCCATGCTGGAGTTTAGATGTGTCTCGGTGGGTGTAATGCATGGAGCATCTGGTTTCAAGTAAACTACCTTTCACAAAATGGAGAGAATTGAAGACAAATCCCCCAGATAATAAGCATAAGTAAACAAAAAAGAAATGGCACAGCCTGCATATCTCTGATTCTTCAGACAGGAAAGCTTTTTATCAGCCACGTTATGAGGTAAAGCAAGGTTCTGATCTATCCAACCAAAAGTCAACCTCCAAACTTAAACTTAATAGAAAGACTTCCCAAAATATGGATTTACCTCCCCTCTTGTTAATTATGAACCTTGCCTTGAGTTTGTGTTGTGCCTGTTGTATTAGCTACAGGGAGCATGAAGCCATCAGGATTAGCAAGGTATTTTTAAAAGGAAGCAGCTTAAAGAGACATCATCATAATTGAGTGACATTGTTCTAGCAATTAATAATAAAAGAAAAAAGTCACTAATTTTTATCTGTATGTCATCCTTTTAAAATTGCCATTTTATTCATGCTTTCTAATACAGATGACATATTGATATCCTGGCATGGGTATATAATTTATAAATAAATCCATATGGATTGGGAGAATATGCGGATACATATTTTCATTCATGAGGGATGTAATTAAAACAGTTGGGATACCGCTGCTTTAATTTAAAAATTAGTGGCTGAATGGAATTATTAAACTTAGAATCACTACATTTGGAGAACAGCCATGTAATAATTATTTTAATATTAACAGAGTTGACTGAAGACTAGTCTTGCCTGGCGTGGACACCGGAACGGGTGATGGCAGCTGCATCCTCCATATCCACATCAGCCACCAGCTGCCCACTGCCCCCTGCCCCACCGCCACTGCTCACTGGCCGCCCCCGCCCCCCACCAGCCTGCAAAGGGCTGCCACTTCCACCACCACCCTTTCTGCCTTTCCGCCTTTTCCATCACCCTTTCCATAGTTCAAAATGAAGCTGTTCTCATTTCTGGAAGGAACCTTGCCCAGCAGATCAAGCAGGAAGTGTGGTGGGAGGTGGAAGATTGGGTGGCATTGGGCCACATGCTGCCAAGTTTGTTGGGAGTGTGGTTCTGGTTAGTGAGCATCCTGCAAGTCACCCCTCCAGCCTCAACAAAACCAGGGCAGCTGCAGATATGGGAATCACTGCACCATGGGGAAACTGACTTCAGTTTCAGAGGAAGAACTGTTGAACTGAATCCATAAACTAAATAATGATAACATAGGTGGTGGCCTCCTTGTTCAGCTGCCTCTTCCAGACCACACGGATGAGAGAGAGATCTGTAATACTGTTTCTCCAGACAAGGATGTTGATGGCCTTCATGTCATTCATTTAAGTCAAATGTGTTTGGACCAGTATTCTGATGACCTCATAGAGTGTCTAGGAAATAATTAAGCAAACTGGCATTCCAACCCCAGGGAAGAATGTGATTGTGGCTAGAAGATCAAAAATGTTGGAATGCCCATTGCAATGCTACTACACACAGATGGGGCACATGAATGACATAAAGGCAATGAGATTATAATATCTCATCCATATACTCCCAAACATACAGTTCTGGCAGATGTTGTGATCTCTAATACAGGAAGTTCAAAACTGATTACAACAGATATAATTAAGGAGGGAGCAGCCCAACATTACTTGGCATCAGGGAGATACAAATAGGAACCACAATGAGATACCACTTCACAACAGTCAGAATAGCTAAAATTAACAAGTCAGGAAACAACAAATGTTGGCAAGGATGCAGAGAAAGGGGAACCCTCTTACGCTGTTGGTGGGAATGACATACTCTGGAAAACAGTATGGAGATTTCTCAAAAAGTTGAAAATAGAGCTACCCTATCACCCAACAATTGCACTACTGGGTATTTACTCCAAGGATACAAATGCACTGAACCAAAGGGGCACCTGCACCTCAATGTTTATAGCAGCAATGTCCACAATAGCCAAACTATGGAAAGAACCCAGATATCTATCGACAGATGAATGGATAAAGATGTGAGATGTCTATATATAGGTATATATAATGGAATATTAACCAGCCAATAAAAAACGAAATCTTGCCATTTGCAATGACATGGCTGGAACTAGAGGATATTATGCAAAGTGAAATAAGTCAATCAGAGAAAGACAATTGACATATGATTTCACTCATATGTGGAATTAAAAAAAAAACAACAGAGGAACATAGGGGACAGGAGGTAAAAAATAAAATAAGATGAAATCAGAGAGGGAGACAAACCATAAGAGACTCTTAATCATAGGAAACAAACTGAGGGTTGCTGGGGTGGGGAGGGAGGTGATGGGGTAACAGGATGATGGGCATTAAGGAGGGCACGTGATGTAATGAGCACTGGGTGTTATATAAGACTAATGAATCACTGACCTCTATTTCTGAAACTAATAATATGTTATATGTTAATTAACTGGATTTAAATAAAATAAAATAAAAATTTTTTTAAAAGGAGGGAGCAGTAATCACCAATATGGGAATAAATAGACTTCAGGATCCTGTACTTGTTAACCCCACATTGATTGTAGATGTGGATTTTGAAGGAGTCAGAAAGAAAGCCAGTGACATCACTTCAGTCCCAGGGGTGTTGTTCCCATGACAGTAGCAATCTTAATGAAGAATATTATTATCATTGCAAAAAAGTGCTGAGTCTTGAAGAACAGGAAGTATTGAACCCCAAGGAGCTTGGAGTAACAACTAATTAACTGTTGTGTTTTCTGTCATGAATACCACTCCAAGCTAGTTCGAGAGACAAAACAAGCCAATAGAAAAGCAATATTTTTCACTTATTTTACTGAAATTGTTTTAAACGATTTAAAATGGTTGTATTTATTGAAAGCTTAAACAGGTGGGTGTCAGTGCATAGTTCTGCAGTACCTCACCATAGAGCATGCCAATATCATTCTGGGTCATGTGATCCAGACAAAAGAAGCCATTCACCTACTAATTAACATGGCAAACATTGTCATGTAGAGCATGGATGCTTAACTTTGTCAAGCCACTTCAGTTAAAATTAGCTTTTTCTAGGATTGCATTTCCCAACTTGTATCCCAATAAGAGTTGATACTCACTTTAGGTTCCAAAACTTTTGAGTTCACTGGTCAAACCAAAAGAAAAATGTTCCTAGAGAAAATTAAGGAAATGATCAAAAGGAAGAAATGCTAATTGAGCAAAAAAAAAATTACTCTAATTTACATACACATTGTATGTAAAAACTACACATTAATGGTGCCCTAAGCTGTTGTCTTTGGCTTAGTCATTGAAAAACGTTTAGGGTTGGTCCATGTGGGGTTAATTCTCTTTTTATGTGTTAGATTTATGAGGTTTCCCATTTTTTTCCATGACTGAAAGGCTTATTTTATTTTATAGATTATTGGTGTGTATTGTCATATTTGGCTTTTCCTATATCCTTGAACTTCATTGTCACATCTTTGTACTGTTGGGGGTGTCCATGTGGTTTCTTTGGTGTATCTTGAAACCTTTTTCTGAAAAACAAAACTTGGGCCTGATCATCATTAGAGCACCTGGCATAAGTGTGCAACTGACTTTTCCACTGAAGACTTGTCAGCAGCTGCCTGCTTTTCTCTAATATATCTGTGAGGCTTTCCCTGATGGGTTTTTGAGAACTTGAGTTAATATTGAATTTAATCAGACTTACTGATTTAAAGGGGTTTTTGTTTGCTTCATTTTTTTTTTTTAGTAAAACACTTCTGAGTGGTGTGGAAAAAAAAGAAAAAAAAGACTCGTCTTGGGGCACCTCTGTGGCTCAGTGGGTTAAGCCTCTGCCTTTGGCTAGGGTCATGATCTCAGAGTCCTGAGATCAAGCCCCGCATCGGGCTCTTTGCTCAGCAGGGAGACTGCTTCCCCCCCCCCCGCCTGCTTCTCTGCCAACTTATGATATCTCTCTCTGTCAAATAAATACATCTTAAAAAATAAATAAATAAATAAATCTTTAAAAAAAAAAAAACTAGTCTTACCGTTAGTGGTGTGATCACAGGATGCCTCACCCACACAGGCCACATACAGTTGTGTGACATTAATATTTGTGTGCAGGAAGAAACTCACTCAGCTATTTTCCATGACCAGCAAACAGGCATCCACATTTACTAAAGTAGTTTCAAATCATTAATATGAAACTAATACAAAAGTGATGAGGGAGCAAGAGGCTGGCTGAAGACAAAGCAAAATCTGGCACCTTGCACCCCCTCTCCACCCGCTCCCCTTGGTAATGTGTGTGACATTCCTCAGGCACCCCTGACTGCCATAAACGATAAACAAATAGTTAACTTGCAGAGATCACAATCCTGCAAGACAGGAGTCTCCCTTGGTTTACAAATGTCCTAGAAATCTACAAACAAAGAAGTTACCTTATCAATAGCACAATTTCCAGAGGCAAATAACTCAGTTCCTCAAGCCCTAAATAAAGTTAAATTTCTTCTAAACCCAAATCTCACTAACAAAGACGCTTGGTAGCAGAAATGTGAATGGCTTGCCAAAAGACAACATTGATCAAGCCGCAAGGCCTCTGGTATCCCCGCACCTTGTAGGCCCTCTTTAGCATATGAAAACTCTGTCGAAACCTCCCTTTCCCTCACCTTCCCCCAACCGCAGGGTACATAACCTGCCATCTCTCACAACTCGGGGCAGCAGCTCTTCCTGCCCACGGGTCCTGTCCCCGTGCTTTAATAAACTACCATTTTGCACCAAAGATGTCTCAAGAATTCTTTCTTGGTCATCGGCTCCGGACCTCAGCCCACCGAACCTCACCTAGGTTCTAGAACTTCATCAAAAGGGTTTGCAGAACCCAACCCTGCTTTGTGCTACTGGACACTATTAGTTGAATCATCAAAAGATAAGCCAGAAACAGCCTAAATGTCTGTCCATTGATGAGTGGTAAAGAAGATGTGACTTATATGTATATGTATATGCATCATTCACCCATGAGAAAGGAAATTCTGCTATTTGCAACAACGTGGATGGACCTTGAGGGTATTATGCTCAGTGAGATAAGTCAGATAAAGGAAGGCAAATAATGTATTATCTCACTTACATATGCAACTTAAAAAGCTGAACTCTTAAATTAAAACAGCAAGTAGTGTGGTGGTTACCAGGAACTGGAGGTGGGAGAACAGGAGCAGTGTTGTTTAATGGTACAGGCTTGCAACTAATGGATAATTAAGTGCTGGAGATTTCATGCACAGTATAGTAATTATAGACAACACTCCTGTATTATGAACATCAAGCTTGCTAAGACCCAAATCTTAATTTTTTCCACCACAAAAAAAAAAAAAAGAAATAGAAATAGAAATTACACGATGTGATGGAGGAGCGAAGCATCACTACAATAATAATCATGATTTAAGCAGATGTCAACAGCTATGAATCCATACAGAACTCATTCAGTCTGAGCCAAAGCTGGCTACTGTCACAGAGCCACATATCGAGGAAAGGTCAGTAAAAGTTTTGAGCAAGGTGCAGGAGAGAGCATGGCCATGAATGGACAAGCCAAGGAAAATTTTGCTTCTCATACAAAATGTCAGCCTGGAAACCCAGATGGCAGGATAGAGAGAAGAGAGCTATGACAATGAAGTGAATGAAATACCTACTGTGCATGAAATGGTTGTCGTTTTAAAAATGGGGGTCCCATGTTCTAATCAGATAGAACTGTGTCTATTGCCATGAATATTGGTGCCCCCAAAACCCATATGTTGAATCCTAACCCCAAAGGTTATGCATGATGTTAGGAGATGGGGTCTTTGGAAGGGGATTAGGTCATGAGGAATCTATCTTATAGAATCAGAGCCTTCTAGAAAAGGCTATGCAGAAGTCCCTATCCCCTTCCACCATGTGAAGACACAAAGAGAAATAGTGCCTAACGACCAGGAAAAGGGCCCTCTCCAGAACACAACCATGTTGGCACCTTGATCTTGGACATTCCAGCAATTCAGAACTGTGAGAAATAAATTTCCATTGTGTATAAGCCATCCAGGCAGTAGTATTTTGTTATAGCAACTGGAATGAGCTAAGACATCAATGAAGTTCACTTAAGTTATGAGGTTGATAAGGATTGGTACTTACCAATATGAAAAACAGACTAGCTCCAGTGGTAAAGGTGTTCATCCGCCATCTTATTTAAGCATGTTACAAGGAATGTTACAAGACCTCAGCTGAAAGGAGCATGGGAGTCTATCACATTTGAATCACTTTCCCAAGGGCCTTAAGAAATAGGTCCTTTGAGGTGCCTGGGTGGCTCAGTCATTTAAGCATCAGACTCTTGATCTCAGTTCAGGTCTTAATCTCAGGGTCATGAGTTCAAGCCCCACATTGAGCTCCATGCTGGGCATGGAGCCTACTTAAAAAAAAAAAAAAAAAAAAAGGGAAAAAAATAGGTCCCTTAGAGAAGAGCAATCTACAATAAAATCGGTGAAAGAAGGTCTGTAACCTTGAAGACATGTAACTCAAAAAGGGGAAATGATGAAAGGAAGGAAGCTCTCTTGGCTCACAAGCATAGGTCATAGCCCCCACAGAACAGAAAAACCAAAGTCAGAGAGTAAAAAGTTATAGCAGTTTTCCAGGACCTACCAAAGAAAGGAGTTTCTGACATTTCCTTATTCTTTAGACCAATGTAACCATAAATACAGATGAATCACAAATGAGAAGGGTCTTTGCAGAATAACCAGCTGTCTCTGCTCTGGTCCTCATGCCTCAGTCAGTCTCCTGAGGAGTCTTTGGGTTCCTGTACAGATGTGTATACTAGGAAGAGGATTCCTTTCCCCAGTGGCAGGAGCTGAAACTAGGCTAGGTGTGGCTCACTGCAAACAAGTAAGTAGGATGGGGCGCCTGGGTGGCTTGGTCAGTTAAGTGTCTGCCTTTAGCATAGGTCATGAGCCCAGTGTCCTGGGATTGACTCCTGCATCAGGCTCTCTGCTCAGCAGAGAGTCTGCTTATCCCTGCCTCTGCCCCTGCTTGTGCGCTTGCTCTCACTCTCTCAAATAAATAAATAAAATCTTTAAAAAAAAATTAAGGCAGAACAACACCTGTGAATTTAGTCCTTGTGACTCCTTCCAAATCTGATTTTCCACATGTGTACAACTAGGCTACATAGCCAGCAAACAGAGGCTCCAAATCATCAAAAGCTCATGTCCCTCAAAATGATCTGCCTGCCTTATCTATTTCATCATTCATTAGTGTGTTCAAATATTTACTGAGTACCCACTGTGTGCCAGGCAGTGTTCTGGGTGCTGGAGTGAACAAGAGATAAAATCTAGGCAGACAAAAAATACAATAAATAGGTGAATTATAAAGTTAGATAGTAATAAGTACTAAGTATGGCAGAGGAGGCAAACCTAAAAGAGGGAAAGAGTTCCATTGCTGTGTTGGTGGTGGCAGGGGTTTGGGGGGGGGGGTGGTGATTTTAGATAAAGTGGCCCAGGGAAGTTTTCAGTGAGAAGGCCACATATGAGCAAATTCTGGAAGGAGATGAGAAGGAACAATGTGATATTGAGGGAAAGAACATTCCCGGAAAAGACAACAGCCAGTGCAAAGGCCCTGGAGTAGGAGCGTGCTTGACATGTTTAAGGAAGAACTCAAGAGGAATGAGCAACGAAGAGTGTAGATGAGGCAGGGAAGGTAATGAAGCTATAAGGCAGTGGGGTGGGAGGGAGGCAGACTGTGTTGGACCGGGGGGGGGGGGGGGGGGATTTGTTATCCCTTTAGTTTGTTTTTTTTACTCAGGGTCCATGGGAAATCCCTGGAGAGAGTTAATCCCCACAGTAACCCTATAAAATTGGAGTGATTACGGGTGAGGAATCAAAGGCTCACAAAGCTGAGGCACTCGCTCATCAAGGTCACACTGTGAGGAAGGACCCAGGGGCTCTGACTTCAGAGTCTAAACCCCTAGGCCTCAGGCCACAGGGCCTCAGTTTGGTTTTAACACCCACACAAATGACTCCAGCAGGAGCCTAGCAGCCTGCCCTGGCTGGCACCCCAGGGCGGGTGGAGGTAGAATCTGGGGGAGTCTGGAGCTGAGGGCTCAAAGACTGGGTGCGCTTGTCACAAGGAAAAGCAGCAAGATGGCAAAGGTGTTTGGTTCTTCTCTTCCAAAGAAGATCCAAAGAGAGGAGGTTCCCACTGCGGAGCAGCTAGAGGGGAATGGGGAAGGAGGGGCTGGGCCAGATGACGGGGTGGGGTGGGCGGTGTTGTCTCCTAAATGCCAGGCTAAGGGGCCTGGGCTTCATCCTCCAGGCCAGTGTCTTTCAAACTTGGTTTGTTTGTGCTGCTTTTTAGCAGTGGGACTCGCTACAATAATATATTCCATGGGAAGTCCGATAAACCAAGCAGGCAAGGAGAATCGAAGAGCCTGAATTCCTGCAGATGTGGCCCCTCATTCCCCCTGGAGAGTGGCAGGGGGTGGGGCAGGCACGGTAAAGCCCTTGGGGCAGGTGGGGGTGGGGAAGCACTGGGGAGACAAAGGGGAGATTGCTGTGAGCTGAGTTTTTGTCTTCCTTCCTACTTTTTCTTTCTTTCTTTCCTTCCTTCTTAATAACTTAGGCGAGAAGCTTGAATACAGCACACTAGCCTTTCTGATACCCACTGAAATATGCAAACCACTGCCCCAGGCACACAGCATTCAAAAGGAAGTTCTCCCCTCCCCCTCTTCCTCCTCTTCTTCCTCTTTCTCCATGTTCATCTTGTCTTTTTCTTTCTGTCCTTTTTTTAGTGTTAACAAAGCATCAAATACCAACAAAAGAACACACTGTCTTTTCAAGCATCAGCATCTGGGGCACCTCGTTGTGGAAGCCACGTGTGATGTTCATTGAAGCCTCAGGTCTAATATGGAACCTGCCATAGAACACGTACTCAATAAATGTCTGTTGAATTATGAATGACATAAGGGGGGTGCCTGGGTGGCTCAGTGGGTTAAGCCTCTGCCTTCGGCTCAGGTCATGATCTCAGGGTCCTGGGATCGAGCCCCACATCGGGCTCTCTGCTCAGCAGTGAGCCTGCTTCCCCCTCTCTCTGCCTGCCTCTCTGCGTACTTGTGATGTCTTTCTCTGTCAAATAAATAAATAAAATCTTTAAAAAAAAAAATGAATGACATAAGGGATAATACGTAGAGTTTTTAAAGTTTATTAATTTCAGACACTAACTTCCTCTACTCTTATAATAAAAGAAAAGAAAAGAAAAGAAAGAATTAGTAGCAGCATTTTTCAGATATACATTTGCTGATGACTGATCTTGACATTTCTTGGTCTGAGCTTCTAATAACCAGCACTGCCTGGCTTCTACAGACTAATGGCTGTTTGTATTCTTAATAATGAGCCTCCAGCTCTGCAAAACTCTGAGTCACTACAGGAGCACAAATTATGTTGCATTTTAGAGCTACATGTTGCCTGTGCCCAGTATATGCTGACAGTGACTTTAATGCCTCACTGGAAACATCGAACCAAAAACTGAATGATGGTCAGAGGTGGGTAGAAGGAACTCTTAAACTGCAAGGGGAGGGAAGAGGCAGGTTGGATGGTGTTGGGCTCTGCTAATAGAATGTGCCATGGTCATGATTTGCAATTTTAAAAAATTGGCGGGGCACCTGGGTGGCTCAGTGGGTTAAGCCTCTGCCTTCAGCTCAGGTCACGATCTCAGGGTTCTGGGATCGAGCCCCGCATCGGGCTTTTTGCTCGGCGAGGAGCCTGCTTCCCCCTCTCTCTCTGCCTGCCTCTCTGCCTACTTGTGATCTCTCTCTCTCTCTCTCTGTAAAATAAATAAATAAAATCTTTAAAAAAAAATTGGCAATAGAGTACAGCAAGGTTTATACCAGTAGGAGACTGGTTAAATAAATTCTGTTCTACCTACTAGAATACCACACAAGGAAGGGAGATAGCCTTATATATACTGACATGGGAAGAAACCCATGATCTATTTTCTTGAAATAGATTATAAAATACATCATAATAATTTTTTTAAATTTGCTATGAAAATGCAAATAACAGAAGATTATGTATATGTAAACAGTTTAATTTTAATTTATAAAAGTAAATTTTGTGTGTTTGGGGGAAGAAGGAAGAGTTTTAAATGTGCATAGAAAAATCTGGTGGCTGTAGACCAGGCTATTGGTGGTGAGCTCTGGGAAGTGAGACCAGAAGGGGACAGGAAGAGGTAGGTTTTCACCTGTACATACTCTATATATATTCATCTTGTTTGAATTTTTACAGGTATGTAGCATTATAAATATATACATAATCAGTCACCTGTGAGTAGGGACCACTCAGGTGCAGCAACTTCCCATTAACCAACATATGAATTTCCTATTTCTTACAAAGGCGAGCTCAACCCAGTCAGAGTCAGGAGACCCGATCCATTCTGCCTCTGAGCCAACCAGCTGTGTGTCTTTAGACAAGTCACTTCACCTTTTGGATCTCTATCAAGAGGATGGAAACAAATTTCTTCTACACTTCTTCCTAAGCTCAGAATTCCTAAACAGGAAAGAAACTACCTAAGCGTCCTTTTAAAAACACGATTCAGCCACAACTACCTAAATATATTACCTTTGTAAATCAAACAGTTCAAAACTTTGAAGAAAAACGATTCAGTGGGAACTTTTTATCATCCATTGGACTTTACCCCCTCCCCGTGCTGACTTTTCAACAAACAACCATACTCATTTGCCCACAAGATAACTTTTCTCCATTCTCTGATGTTGTATATGGTTCACCCAAAGTTACCAAGAGTTGCAAATTTTTTTCCCATAGCCTCCTTCTCCATGCATATTTATTGTTGGGCTGGCAGAAAGAAAGGGCTACTTAAGATGGTGAAAGTTCCCGCCACAAAACCTGTGCTCGGACAGGAGAACAAAGACCCAACCAGGAATATGAAAACCCCCCGCCCCGGGCTCCCATGGACCAATGGGACCCTGACAAGTGGGAATCTGAGACCCCCGCCCCGGGCTCCAGTGGATCAATGGAACCCCGATGAGCAGGCGAAATATCCAAATAAGGGAAACTCGCCAAAAGACCCCTGAACTCCCCTCGAGACCCCTTAAAAGCCCCCTTCTCTCTGCCTTGGACTCCCTGCCTTGGACTCTGCTTTCCAGAGTTGCGGAACCTCGCCCAAGGGTGCCCACCTCCTCCCGGCACAACTTTCCTGGCTCCCCTTCTCCTGAGCCCTGAAACTTCGCCGGAGAGTGCCTTTAATAAATCTTGCCTTACACCCACTTTGCCTGGTGTTGTGTTTATCTCGCCAGAAAAACTTTACATTTATAACTTCTGTCTTCTTCTGGAAAAAAAAAAAAAGAAAATGGAGTTATAAAAGAGTTTGCTGTGGGGATATCTAACTAGCCATTAGGCCAAGCAAACTTCATGACAAAGCAAGAGTTACAAAGAGAGACAAAATGATTTATTTTGAGCCTAAGTATCAGAATGGATAATCTATCAACACCATGAGATTCCATGTAAACCCAAGAAACCAGGAAATTGGTTATATTTCAGTAATGTTTTAATAATAAATACATTTTTAGTTCAAGCCAGTCCAACAGATTGTGTTTATCAGTCAGATGGAGCATAACTAATAAATAGGCCTACTTAAATGCCTTTTTAAATGATTTGACGACTACATGAAGAAATATGGCCTGGAGCATAAATACGTTGAATTGTCAACAGGGGCATTAATGAAGGATTTCCACAAATCTCCATAAAGGTCTGTGGCTCTTGGACTGTCAGGCGCGGGTTGTATAGCCACACCCAGCCTTGACCACCCTTGCTTGAGGGAAGCTCTGTTACAATGACCCTGCTAGGAAAGTCTAGTCAGGATTTGTGTTCCATGATCCCTGGCTGTCCTGGACTTTGGAGTAGAAGAAGACAAGTTCAAATCCATCCCCACCTTCCAGTAGGGCAAGCCACATACACTTCCTGAACTTCAGTTCTCTCATCTGTAAAGTGGGGATAATTCATACACAACAACACAGGAAGGTGGTCACCCACCATGAAAGAATACAGGCAAATTGACTTACCCTTGGTGCGCTGGACAGTAAGCACTCCATAAATATTATTTTCCTTCCATCCAAGCAAAGATTCTGTTTCCAAAGCCACTGGATACCAGGGTGCATTTAGGGTGTGTATTACGCCCCTGTCTGATGATTTTGCTGAGGCAAAATGGACTACCGTGTATTCCAAAGTAAGTTGCTCGAGCCCCCAGTCTATTTTCTCATTTATAAGATTGGAATAATGTCTCCTTGACAGCCTACTGCAGGGATGTCATGAAGACTGAGATCTTCTATTTCTCTAAGTAATGAAGTGTTCCTACAAGTGTAAACAGTAACATCATCTGCTTTCATCCCTTCAGATGAAATTGCAGGTACTGCTTCAAATTCTAAGGAGAGAAAGAACCTTGTAGAATACATAAGCTCTCTCCTGGATTTCGCCATTGGGAAGGAGCATAGCCTGATTCCCCCTAGTTCTTGGGCACACATCCTACATGCAAATGAGCACCATGAAGAGAAATAAAATGTAGACAGGACAGAACTTGAGACTAGAACCCAATGGCTTTCTGACACAATAGGCCGTTTAAGACTTGCAGGAAGAGAGAGGCACGCTCCTTCTTCTGTGAGGAGCCACCCTTCCCAGCGCCTCAGAGCCAGGAAGCTCACTCCCAAACCCCAGAGCCTATTGCTGACATTTTGTTTCAATTTGGCTGTTTTTATCTGATGTCCAGCCCAAGACTGACAACATGATATACTTTTATTTTTCCTCCAGAAAGCAAATATAAGGCTTTGGGCAAGGGGGAAAAAAGGCCAAATGTGGCTATTATTCCTCATTAAAACTTAAAGTGTCAGGCTCGAAACCCCAAGGAAGCCGCCAAGAGGCAATAGCTGGGAGACATTTATTGACTAGAGGAAGGCAGTGATAGATAATAAGAGAAGGAAAATCCAATTGTGTTTTCCCCATCTCTCACTGATGTTTTCCAGGGCTCGCGGTGGGAAGCCTGGACCGTAGCAGGAGTTCCCGTCACATACTGAAAATGACATTTGTCATCCTGGAACCCCAGCTGCTCCTTCCAAATCATCTCCCCCTCCTTCAGACCAGGAGGGGTGAGATGGGGGTCCTCGGAGCACAGTGAAGCCTGCCACACGGGCAGCTGGGCTTCAGGCCCCACACTTTGCGAACTATTCCTGACTCACCACTCATGAAAGCAAAAACTCATTATCTCATTTAATCCTTACTGCAGCCCATGGGGAGGGTCGTCTTTATTTTTTAACTTAAGGAAATTCAGGTTTAGAGAGATTAAGTAATTGGAGAGAGATTAAAACTATTAACTGAGGACTCAGGAGGCAATCAAGCAGCCTCTCTGAGGGGCTGGGAGCAGAAAGGGCAAAGTGCGCCCTTTTCAAAATGCTTATGCTTCCTCCATTTTCTAGTTGCTCATGAGTAACGGGGGTGGGGGGCAGCTGGGAACGTTGAGAATACGGGAGACAGCAGACATGCCTGGGGCACACGGGAGGGGCACGGTGGCCCACAGTAAGCACGAAGTCAATGGCAGGTGTCACCACGAATCCTCACGGCATCCCTGTGGGGAAGCTGCCTCCATTTACCCAGGAGGGGACTAAGGCCTCACCACATAGAGATGGGCCCACGGCCATCCAGGTGGGAGATTGAGTTGCTGGAAGGGGTGCCCAGTTCCCACCCAGTCTAGAACACTTCCCGCCACCTCAGCCTCCCCACAGGCTCTTCCAGCATTCCGGGGGTATGCCCCGTGCTGCACTGTGTGCTTAGTATTTTATTCAACGCACACAACAACCTGGGGAGGATGGTGTGTCGTTGTGTATCTAACATTACCTAGGAGGAGAGCTTTGAAACTTCCAGACAAAATGCACTTATCTCTACTTTTCGATCCTTGTTGTTGTGAAACCAAGACAGCATTCTGAGAACTGTCAGGCAGGGAACACATTGCCTATTTTTACAATATTTCAGGTCTGGAACTGAAAAACTTAACTTAGAAGAGAAAAAAAAAATCAAATAAAGGGGGAGATGATTAAAGTTCTCCGAATGTTTTTTATGGGTTTTTTTGTTTTGTTTTTTTAAAGGAAAGAAGCTTCTTTCTCATCTGATTCGGGCAGCCCAAGAAACGAGCGATGCCCCAGGTCATCATTTGACAGCGTTCCAACATAATGACTCTGCAGACCATCAAGACCCTAACTCTACTCATTTGAAGCTGGCACTGAGGTTATTTTAAATAACATTTTAATTTCTTCATCCCAACCCGACAGAATTATGCGTTTGCATCTGAAGATCCTTTATGACATTATGTTCTCAGAATTAGCTGTGAATCAGGAATGAGTCTGCCCCAGAGCTTCTCCATTTACCTGAAATGATAAAGTGAAAATCGCATGCATAATAATGCATGTCTGACTTGTACTGTTTTATAAAACTTTGAGAGGAAAATCTTTTGAACCAGAGGAAAAATGTAAAACCTCACTTTTGAGGGGCTGAGTTCTACTCAGAATATTAAGGGCAGGGTTCTGAACTTACGATAGCCTTCTAAAACCTACTCCTCTGGGGAGGAAGAGGATTGTGACTTGGGGGCTGGGGGACATGGAGGAGTCCTCGCCAACAGAGGATTCTGGGTCCTGTATGGATCAGGGGTGTAGTTACTGTTCAACAAGTCATTATGCTGTCTGTATATTTTCTGTGTTTTTTGTTATATTTAATAATTCTTAAAAGTTTGCTTGTTTGTGTTAAAGAGTCCTACTATGCAGAAGGCAAGATGCTAAGTTCATGGGTTTAAAGTCCCTTGTATCTGTTCACTGCGGATTCTTTAGAACCTAGAAAAGTACTTGACCCTCAGTAGGGACTTGACCAATATTCACTGAAGAAGATTACACAGATGAAAAGGACATTTGTTCATCCAGCCCCTCACTGAGATAGCATGCTTAATAAAATAAGATACCAACTGAGGGTTAGGCTCATTCAGTAGGTCTGGGTTGGGGAATGGGAATCAGAATTATTTTTAATTATGAATATTTTCAAACATATAGAAAAATAGAGTATAATGACACCCATATGCCTATTATCTAGATTAACAGTTGCTCACATTTTTATCATACTTGCCTCACCAATTTTTTTACTAAAGGTTTTTAAAGAAATTACATGGACATCACAAAAATAATATTTTCCTTGTTAAAATCAATACCATTATACTGCTTTGAAAAATCATGATAATTCTTTATTATTATTATCTAATACCTAATCCATATTCAAATTTCGCCAATTGCTCCAAAAATATATATTTCTCCCAGTTTAGTCCTACCAAGATCCAATCACATAATGTTTGGTTGTTATTGTTATATTTCTTTAGTCATCTATAACCTAAAACAATCCTCCCTCTGCCCCATTCTTAGGCATGACTTGGGGGGACCAGGCCAGGCGTCCCTCAGAATGGCCCACTTTCTGTATTTGTAGTGTCATGTGGTTTATTCTACTCATTCATGCATTCCCTATAAACTAGAGTTTGGAGCTAGAGGCTGGATTACATCCAGGCTAAACATTTCAAGCAAGATGTCATTATTTATGCTGTATGACATTGCAACACACTGTGAAGTGTATCATATCTAACTGAACCATTATTGGTGAACCAGAGATAGCTTCCTCCCTCCACTGTAAATTTCCATTTTCTTTTTAAACCATCAGATCATCTGTGGAGCAATACTTTGACTGCACTACAGTACCTAATTCTCCATCAGTATATCACCTAATGGCTTTATCATCCACGGATGATTCTTGTCTTAATCAATTCCTTCATTAGGGGTGGAAAATGGTGATTTTTTTTTTCTATTTCTATCATTCATTCTATATTTATCAGTTGATATCCTTTATGAGAAGGAGAGAGGAAAAGCAAGAGATTTGTCTCATCAACTGCTCCTTCTGGAAAGGCAAAGTAAATAATTATCTTGAATTATCACTTTTCAGATTAAGGATTAGGTGAAAAATGGTGTTTTGTTTGTTTTGTTTTGTCTTTGGTTTTCTCTTTTTTGAGTATCATTTTATAGACCTACAGATTTGTATAGTCAGCATGTTTCATCCCATTGCATTCATTCTTTTTGAAGCTCAAATTTATCCACCTTTGTCCCATAAGACTCCCTTTTAAATTGGCTCTTTTTCTAGCCCAGCAAGGTATCCCAGGCTCATTCCTTCACCCAGACCGCAAATCAGCCACTTTCCTAAGGAATCCTAGAAACCAAGATCTGCTTGCTAGGGGTACCCACTGTCCCTGAATCGTCAGTGTTTCTAAGCCCCCTCAATGGATAAAGGTAGGAGGAAATAAACATGTGTATATTTTTAAATCATATGTTCATATGGAAATTTCCAATTCAAATTAAACAATACAGAGCTTCTACTTTAAGCAAATGAGAGACGGGAGATTGATTGCAAAAAGGTGGATTGGGCAAATAAGTGAATCTATTAAGAAAAATGGGAGCCAGATGATTCTGTGTCAGAGAAAGAAGTAACAAATCATAGGAAGGGAGAAAATTAGAATGAATGCTGTGATATGAAATAGGAACTGGAGCCATTAAGCTGACCTCAGTTTTCAAAATATATTCATAGATATAGAAATAAATATAGATGTAAATTTATACACACACAAACATATATGTATATTCATCTGTCCACTGATATGGCCTGAGAGGAGATGCCACAATAATAACAAGCACAGCTAGCACATAAATCTTAGTTTCTAAACCTCATTCTCCAGTAAAAGGGATCCAGTATCCTTGGAGAAGTGACTGCTTCCAGGGCTAGGGCAGGGAAAGTCCGTTTAAACACCTTGTGCCAGAAAGCAAGGAATTACTCCAAAGATAATGAAACCATCTCAGAAGGACACGGAAACCATCTTGAAGAGGCTCTTACTAGTCAAATCTGGCATAGTTTGAGCCTCAAAATAATGCTAGTAAAAAACTGTAATCCATGAATAGAATAGGAAACCATGATATGAATTAATTAATCCAAAGTTTGTTGAGGAACAGGATATTTACACACTCTCAAAGTCCCTTCCTGCCACCTACTTATTAATCATGAAGGGAAAGAGAGTAACTATCAAGTGATCAGAGTCGACATCATCAGTGATGGGACAACTTGAAATTTTGAAATGAGAACACACGTCATTTTTGTGATGTTTCTCCCAAAATGCACAACCTTGAATCTAATCATGAGGAAATATCAGACAACCCAAATCAAGGGATAGTCTTCAACATAATGGGTCAGCAATATTCAAAACCTTCAGAAGGTCATGGAGTAAAGACTAAGGAACTGGGATGCCTAGATGTCTCAGTGAGTTAAGCATCTGCCTTCAGCTCAAGTCATGATCCCAGGGTCCCAGGACTGAACCCCATGTTAGGCTTCTGTTTCTCCCTTTGCCTGCTGCCCCCGCCCCACTTATGCTCTCTCTCTCTCTGACAAATAAATTTTAAAAAGCTTTTTAAAAAAGATTTTAGAATGCTTCTAGACTTTAGGAGACTTAATAACCTGACACTAAATGTAGCAGTGATTCTCAGCAAGGATTCTTTTGCTCTAAAGTACACTCAGAGACTGAAACTTGGATGGGGTCTAGGGTTTCCAGACTTACAATGTTTCCATGTTAAGTCCTCATTTGATGAATGTAACATGTTTCGGGGAAATGCACACTAAATTTTGGGGGGTAAAGGAAGCACCATTTCAGCAATTTACTCTATATGATTCTGAAAAAAATTATTTGCACCAGACTTGCAATTTTTCTTAACTTTGAGATTATTTAAAATTTTAGATAGGTTACTGTTTTTATTAGCTTCTGATTTAACCTTCCAGTGGTTTGTGGGGAACAAAATTAAGAAAAGAAATACATAAATTCTTATGACCTCCCTTCTTGAGTAAAAGTAGTATCACACACACTATTCCTCATTCTGGTTTTTGTTTTGTTTTGCTTTGTTTTTTACACTTAACAGAGTATTCCGGTAGCATTTCACATCAGTACATGGAGATCTTCCTCATTCCTTTCATGGCTGCATAGTGCCCCACGGAGTAGCTGGACTTATCCTCCAGCCCTCTATTGATGCTCACTGGAATTATTTCCAATATTTTTAAATTATAGAAAGGAAGGAAGGAAGGGGACGAGCACATTACAATGAATAACTTTTATATGTATGTTATTTTGTATTTATGCAGGTATATGTCTAGGATACATTTTCAGGAGTGAAATTGCTAAGCCAAAGAATAAATGCTTCTTTAGTTTATTACTGTATAACATATTGCCATATGCCCCTGCTTAGTATCAGTGTGCATTCCCACCAACAGCACATGAAAGGATCTGTTTCCCTTACAAGTCTCACAAACAGAATGGGTCTTAGGTCTTAGATTTTTACCATTCCAACAAATAATTTGCATTTGTTTTATTGTGAGTGTGGTTGTGAGTCCTTTCATATGTTTAAAGGTCACAGGAATGTTTGTTAAGCCCCACAGGTGAATCTGATTGGTGCCAGGTTTGGAAACTGCTTTCCTGTCCTTTGTGGCTTGGGCAATTAAGAAGAAGTGCTGAACTTGGGGCACCTTGGTGGCTCAGTGGGTTAAGCAGCTGCCTTCGGCTCACATCATGATCCCAGGGTCCTGGGATTGAGCCCTGCATCAGGCTCCCTGCTCAGCGGAGAGCCTGCTTCTCCCTCTCTCTCTGCCTGCTGCTCTGCCTACTTGTGCTTTCTCTCTCTCTCTCTGTCAAATAAATAAATAAAATCTTAAAAACAAAAAACAAAACAAACCCAACTCTCAAAAAGAAGAAGTGCTGAACTAGAAAATCTGTTCATGTTTATTGATTTTCACTGCAGTTTAGATAGATAAGGGAAGATAAGTTTAATCTACCCAAATATCATATCCTCTATGAAAATTTCTCCAAATTCACTGAGCTGGTTTTAGCATGGTTTCCTCTGGCATGCTGTACATACCTCTATTAGCATTTATCTTATCAAATTAAACTTATTTGTTTAAATGACTTCCTCCTGGGTTTTTGAGCCTTGGAAGGTAAAACACTATACCTTATTCATCTTCAGATCCTTAGAGTCAAGTCTACTTTCTGGCACACTGTAGATACTCAATAAGTGTGAGTCTGAATAAATAAATAAACAACCGATAACACTGGTTTTCAATTCATACTCACATCTAGCACATCATTTCTTAGTAAAAACACACAACAAAAAGGAAACAGTTTTCCTTCTTAGATAACTTGAACTTTGAAGGACTGTTTATTCCAGGCTTCTGATCTCTGTCTAGGTTTGGCTGGCTTCACTAAGGAAACAAGTTAGTCTCCAAACTTCCTGCTTCCCTTCCTTTGCCAGAGGGTAGGTGTAGGAGCCCAGCTCCTTCCACAGTGACATCTTCTGGCGCTGCCCAGAGGGAATGCTCCACAACCTTAATCCCTGCCTTAGCAGCAGCATCTGTCACATTTCCAGAACGTTTGGAGTAGAGTAATCATGGGATGCCTCTCTGATGCTTTTCCTTCCTCCCTCCATGCTCTAAGGAGCTGCACCTCTGGCAACTCACTTCGTCTTTGAAATTTCATTACACTGAGGTTAAAGCCCAATCATTTGAATCCAGAAGATGACAAGCATAATGTTCTGCCTTGACTACTGTGGTTCCATTTTTCCACCCAAGGGGAGAAGGTCTTAAACATAAAGCCATTGCTATTAATGATACACCTTAGGAAACCAAACTCTCTTTCTAACAGTCTCCTGCCTAGCTGATGGTCATATTTATTCTGAGAAATACTTTAAATCTTTTCAGAAACAGCCATGTTCCTATTACGAAGCATTACTATAAAATTGCATGCTAAAAATGCTGGGAGCCACAGCTGCACACAAAGCTGTAATCAGAGATAGGCACCTTAAGTCACATCATTTATAAGTTAATTTAAAAACATATGAAGATTGAAGTTCTGATCTTCAAGAAAGCTGTTCTGTGTGATGATAATTGCATTTGTTACTTCAATATTCTTTTTCTTTCCTAGTCCCCCAAATATATCTGTACACTTCTATTATAATATAATAGAAATCAGTTCTAAACTATCCATTGCTATTCAGTTTTTTTTTTAAATTTTGGTTCAAAATCGAAGATGTTAGTTAGAATTCCAGGTTGGTCAGGAAGAATGTTGAGCCATCTCATTTGAGAGCTGAAAGAAAGTGAAATGTGAAGAAGTAAAAAGAAAGGAGCACCCCAGCAGAGTGGTTCGTGCTCCAGCCTGGCTCAGAAATGGTGGTGCGGGCCAACAGAAGGCTCTGAGGAGTTTCCCTGTGCTGTCATGTTCTAGTTCCCTAGTCAGGCAATATCAAGGGCCACACCCCCGACCAAGACAGATGGAGGATGTAAGAAATGGAAATAGTGAAGACAACAACTGAAATGCATAAATCAAATAACATTAAGTTAATAAATTACACCAACTACTGTCTAATAAAAGATTACAGAGTAGAGATCCAATTTTTTTTTTTTGCTTTTTTCTGTGATGTTATAGAAATACATCTTAAAAAATAAAAGACCTTTCCACAATTAAAGCTGAGCTCGTCTCATCTTCCTGATACCCCTTCATGAATGAAAGGCTCTTTCCTGGCTGGCCTTTTCTATGTCCTCCAATCTCATCATTTCTCACTTCCTGACCCACCACATTCAATATACACCATTAGCTCCACTCCTACTTAAAGACATACAGTTCTCCCTCATATAACAAGTTGTGTACTTTTTCATTGGTTTGTTTATAGTTTATCTCACTCCACTAGAATATAGGGTAATGAGGGTGAAAAACTTGTCTATCCTCTGTATAGCAGCATTTCCAGCATTTGGAATGCTTTCTGGCACCTTAAAGGTAATTTTATGAAGATTTGTTGGCTAGACAAATGAATGAATATCCCAGTGCCTTTGTACATGCTGCTTCTACTATTTAAATTGTACTTTCCCACTGCCTTCCTGACTTAAATCTTATTTTTCTCTAAAACTCAGTTTCAATATCAATTCTTCTGGGAAGCCATCAATTGCTATAATATCCCTTCCCTCCCCAACCACACACACAATTAGCTTTATCTCTCTTCTGAGCTCTCTTCTTAGACTCTTCCTCTGTGCATCAGTCCCAAAAACAGTTGACTGTTCACCAAAGAACTAATACTCCCCTTCCATCGTGTAGAATTGTTGCCAGGAAGTGGCTACCCAGCCATGGCATTCTGCAGAGACAATGTGACTAAGCTCTGACAAATGGCTTGTGGGGACCACCTCCAAATCCAGCCCCCCAAAAACCTTCCTGCGCAACACTCCATTTGTCTCTTTCTTCCATCTGTTGATGAGATGCCAAGAATCCAGAAGAGAACTCCAAGACCATGGAGATTGTGGACTGCCTTTCAATCACCTGCATGAATCTGTGATACAAGAGGGAAACAACTGTCTACCAAGCTGAGTCATGGGCTGGGGGCTGTTAGTTACAGCAACTAGCCCATCCTAACTTACACAGCACGGCAGTACCACAGTCCACAGTCCTGCCACTGCCCATGTGTCTGTCTCCTTCTCGGTAGTCTGTACGCCTTGTGCCCCATCCCCACAGTAGCAGGGTCTAGTCCAGGGCCTGGCGCCTAGGTGAGGTTAATAGGTCTGACAGTTGGTTCAGGACTCCAGAAAACAAAACAAAAAAACTACAACAACAACAACAACAAAACTGGGCCAACCCTTGGTTTTCTCCCTAACAAACTTATTCCCATAAATTCCTCTGTCATTTCCACTATTTTTCAAATGTATGTTTTACCTTGAGCATCATTTGGACTCCCCCCTCTCTGCTAGGACACCTTACCCATCTTCTCAAATATCTCTGTCATCTGGGCTTTGTTACCAGAGTGTTCAGCTCTCACCTCTACCCAAAGAGCTCATTGAGGGGAATTACTTTTGAAAAAGCAATCTACCCTGTGATGAATTCCACCTTTCCCTGGAATGCTTTATTTGTTTTGTTTTTGTTTTAAATAGCACTTTTTTTTTCCTGTTAAAAATGAAATAAAATGTGCCTTATTTCTCTTCTCCTTTTCAGCCCAAGCTGATCATTACTGTTTCTGACTTTGGTGAATTCACTTTGGTGAGTCTTACATTTAACTGGAATCCTAAAAAAACGGGGGGTAGGAGTTAATTCCATTTCTGATGAAAAGCATAAAATCTAAATGGGTTCCAGAATGCAAAACAGAAGTGAACTTTTTTTTCTGTTCCAAGTTCGTGTATGAACTCACCACATCAAGGAAACCACTTAGATCAGGTGGGAGCATCATTTCAAATCATTATTAATAATAACAAAAGGTACCATCTCGAGGATCTATGTACCAGACACGACAATAGCCACTTAAAATGCCACCCTCACCATAACAACAGGAGGTAGGAGTTAGCCTCCTTTTGTAGGGTCACCATATAACCTATTTGGGACAACTGAGGCATTGAAAGAAGACGCTATGCGTAAGTGTGCCAGGACACAAAGCATAAACCAAGACTGGCCAGGAGAAAGCGGGGCATATGGTATCCTTCTCCCATTTCAGCTAAAGAAACCCTGATCTGCAGTACCAAGTGCCTTACCTGGCTAACAAGGTGGAAGGATGCAAAGACAGCTCTGTGTGACTCCAAAATCCATGCTCTTTCTAGAAAGGCCTTTGTCTAAAGTCCTGGGTGCAGTGGAAGGAGCTGGTAGGGCAGAGAGTGGAAGCAGAAGGGATGGGGTGACTGATCTGGTTCCATCCACCTGCTTAACCAGGTCAGCCTCATGGGCTGCCTCCCCCACTCTTCAATCTGCACCTCCCCAAACTCCAGACCACAGAGAGAGCCTATGTTGGGGACACAGTCAACATGTGCTCTCTAGCGATGGATTTTTCTATGTAAGCTTTCTGGGAGAAAGAACGAGAAAATGAGAAAAGAGCAAACTGAAAGCGGCTTGGGGATAACAAGGTGATCTAAAGAGAGTCACCAGGGAAACCAAACTAATGAATGCAGGAGGCTTCCAGACGACCCTTGGATTTGGCTCTATGGGAACCTAATGTAAGAAAAGGGGAAAATATATACTTTTAGCAGAGAGCATGATTTATTTTTCAACCTGTAAGACTCTTTCATCACCCAGCCAATGGCTTTGAGGAATTGTTTGCAATTGCCTCCGCAGATGGGTTTACACAACAAGGTTTCCACACAGGCAAATATTTACCTTAAGATAAGAAAATACAGCTGACTTCCACAGGCTCTCAGGTTTGAAAGCAGTTGTGGTTTTTATTTATTTTTTTGTTTTTTGTTTTTTTTTTTAAGAAACGTTGACTTGTGCATTTGCACTAACAAGACTTGATCGCCGCTAAAGAAACATGAAATGAAATAACAAATACTTCAGCTGGAAAAAAAAAAAAAAGTGAAAAATTGGTCATTCCCAAGGGGCGTCTTCTATGTCAGCTCACACCGTGCGGCTCGATCTCGATCGATGTAAATGCGCTCTTCACCCTACAAACAGATACGAGATCCCACTCTTGGGTCCAGCACCTTGGTTCAGGGAGACGCATAATTATTTCAGCAGTGAAACCTGCCCAATGTTAAAAAAAGACTCGCAAGGCAGCAACACGGAAACTGGCTTGTGAGAGCTTCGGATGGAGAAACTTGGTAAAGAAGGCGCTTGAAAGATCTGGAGAGAGGAGAGCGGTGGAGGACACTTGCCTGGGCATCAGGGTGTGCGGGCTGGGCGTGGCAGGCATGGTGGGCTCAGGGCTTCTGAGAGGGAGGTTGGGGGGGAGCGGTTTTCCACGCCAGCTGCATCTGCCGATCGGTCCCCACATCCATGACGTCTTTGGAGTCCCTGAAAAGCCTACACCGCAAGAGAGGCAGCTACACAAATACTGAGTTTTTACACCAGCTCAAGAGCTGTTCAAAACGCACCCCGCTGCTGCTCTTCCCTAGCTCTTCTTTCTTTCCGTGTGCTTACATCTTACAGTTTTCCTCTATTAAAAGGTATCCGAGCCTCTCTTGAAACTCCCCTGGCGAGCTGTTTGATTCATTCCTTTTTCTCCCTCTGTGCTCAAGGACCCAGAGCATGGGGGCAAGTCCAGCTCGCCCCTCACCAGTGCTGTCACCCAGATTGCCTCTGTTTCATCTGATACACAGGGAGCCTTTTAGCCTCGGGCTAGTGATACATCTAGGGCTGCCACGCACCCCCGTTTGTTTATGAGGGATGTTTCTGCCTGCGGTAAAATGTAGGCATCAGCTGTTGATTTCTTCTGCGTTTACTGAAAGCACCAAGAGTCAGGAAATTTTTTAGACTCCAAAAATGTTCACAAAGGTGTTCTATCTCTTAATATACTCAGAGAAAGGTGTAAATGTCTTCCCCTGCTAAACTAAAACTCCCAATTTCTGTCCCCCTCTGATTACCAACTGGAAGGAGAAGATAGTACCCATCAGCACCCAGTGCAGAGAGAGCACTCCAGAAAGGGTCCTCAGTTCAATGATTCCTTTCCAAGTCTTCCTGATTGACCTGGAGAATGTTACATCATCTTTGTACAACTGCGGTAGTAACCAAGTTTCTTTATCGAGCACCTGTAACATACCATGCGCAGAGCTAAGCACCTGACAGTCATTAAGTCATTGAAGCTTCATAATTACATTCTGAGGAAGATAGCACTATGATCCCATATTATGGATATCAAACAACACACATCTATTAAGTAGAAGAATTAAAACCTAAATTTGTCCTATATAACACAGACTTAACAATTTAGAACTGTTCTAGGAGTACGTAGGATTATAGATTCTAAATCATGTCAGCCATTGTAATGATGGGGTCCAGGATATGCTGCCCTAAAATATGGCACCCTTGGCATAGCAAATATTTTAAGCTGAAGGAGTTTGAGAAAACAGAAACAGGAAAGTCACTTTGATCTTCTCTCCATCCTTTTCCCCCAAACAGGTTATAGAACCCTCATGGGAGAGGTACCCTCCCTATACCCAGAGGAAAGGAGTATCCTTACCTCTGAAACAGGGACATGGAGAAGAATCCTAGTAAACAGGCCTTGCTGGTTTCTCCAGCTTCCTCCACTTACTTCATAACTTTTAATCTATCATAGTCCTCCATGACCATTCACTCCTTATCAAAACTAGGATAAAAAATACCCAGGTCCAGCAGAGAGGCGGGCAGGGGGAGAGGGGAAGCAGGCTCCCCGCTGAGCAGAAAGCCGGATGCTGGCTCAATCCCAGGAGCCTGGGATTGTTGCCTGAGTGGCGGGCGGAGGATTGGCCCACTGAGCCAAGGCCCTCTGGTTCATTTATAATTTCATCCTAATGGTTCTTTGATGCCTTATGTATTACACTGTTAATTTTCCTACTCTAGGGGAGAAAATGGGAAGATGAGCAAGATTGCAGATATTTGTGTAGAACAAATAAATTAGTGTGTCATTAAAAAAAACACAAAACCCAGGTCTAGCTGATTCTTTAGGTCTTCATTTCCTTATGAAGGCTCTCATGTTACATGAAACTTGAATTAAATGAATTTGTCTGATTTTCTCCTGCTAACCTATCTTTGCCAGTTCAAATTTTGGACCCAGCCAGGGATCCTCAAAAGGTAGAGAAAAACTCTCCCCTTGCTGCTGGAACCCCATTTGATTCTAAGCACAGCACTCCAAAGTGGGTAGCATTCTATCTTTTAGATGAGGAAATTGGAGCTCCAAGAGTTTAAATGACCTGCCCAAAGTAAGGTTGCTAGACATAGGCGGGGCAGGGGAGAGAGACACACAGGATACCCAGTTAAATCTATTTCAAATAATAACAAATAATATTTTGGTGTAAATACAAAATATTTGGTGTAAATAGTATTCATTAACTGAAACTCACATTTATCAGAATGTTCAGTATTTTTATGGCAACCTTAGCCTAAAGTCATGGTACATGGTACATGGTCATGTTGGACTATAAGATAGGGCTTCTCCCCTAAGCTTAGGGCTCTTTCCACCACCCTGAGGAAAACGACCTAAAATTCCTACGCAGATTTGCAAATCATTATAGAAAACTACCTCTAGAGCTACCCTATGACCTGGCAATTGCACTATTGGGTACGTACCCCAAAGATACAGATGTAGTGAAAAGAAGGGCCATATGTACCCCAATGATCATAGCCACAATCGCCAAACTGTGGAAAGAGCCAAGATGCCCTTCAATAGTCGAATGGATAGAGAAGATATGGTCCATATATACAATGGAATATTACGCCTCCATCAGAAAGAATGAATACCCAACTTTTGCATCATCATGGATGGGACTGGAGGAGATTATTCTGAGTGAAAGAAGTCATGCAGAGAAAGTCAATTATCATATGGTTTCACTTACTTGTGGAACATAAGGAATAACATGGACATTAAGAGAAGGAAAGGAAAAGTGAAGGAGGGGAGATGAACCATGAGAGACTGTGGACTCCAAGAAACAAACTGAGGGTTTTAGAGGGGAGGGGATGGGGGGGATGGATTGGCCCAGTGATGGGTATTAAGGAGGGCATGTATTACATGGAACACTAGGTGTTATACGTAAACAATGAATCTTGGAACACTACATCAAAAACTAATGATGTACTGTATGGTGACTAACATAACACAATAAAAAAAGAAAGAAAGAAAGAAAACAGCCTGTATCACATACTCAACCAGCCATGTAAACTATTAGATGTCACTATAGCTAAATTAACATTGTAGTAGGTATGAGGCTCAATCCCTACACCCTAGTGTCAAAAATTTATAGCTTTATTTTTGTAACTCAACTTAGTTCCTATTTTAAATCTCCCTCCTGGGATATTTAAAGCACTACTTCCTGACCCTCTCCCTGGGATGTACCCTTAGGAGATAATAGAAAAAATATGTATTGGTCTCTGGCCCTCACCCCCACCATTCTTGGCACAGAGCTCCTAAAACACTTGTGGATAACTAAGTGATGAAAACACTTTTGTTCTAATATTTGGTCTTTGATCCCAGTTCCTGACACAGAGTTCCCAAATTCTTTGGAATTTTCTGAGTAATTGTGTCTTTTGTTCTAATGAGGGGACTCTCAGTGAGCTCCTGGATGGCTCCTGGGTGGGTCTGGTCACCAGAAAGACCAAGCCATGATTAGAAGCCTAGAATTTTCAGCGCCCCCCCCTCCTCCTCCAGCACCACCAGTCACCCCAACCCAGCCATTCTACAGAGAGAGGAGAGGGGCTGGACACAGAATTAATAATTGACCATGCCTATGCCCCCAAAGTATGGAGTTAGGAGAGCTTCAAGGTTGGTGGACACATCCACATCACATACTAGGAGGGTGACATGCTCCAGCTCCACAGGGACAGAAGTTTCTCTGTTCAGGATCCTCTCAGACCTCACCTTGGTACCTCCTCACCTGACTCTGCCTCTGTGTCCTATATAACATCCTTTATTACATAATAAACAGGTAAAGGTAAGTAAGTGTTTTCCTGAGTTCTGTGAGCTGTTCTAGCAAATAATCAGTTCCAAGGGAGGAAGACACAGGAACCTCTGGTTTGTAGCCACATGGGACAGAAACTGTGGAGACCTACTACTTGCAATGGCATCTGAGGAAGGAGTGGTCTCGTGCAACTAAGCGCTTGCCCTGTGAGATGGGCCTCTGTCTCCAAGGAACAGATGTCAGAACTGAATTAAATCATAGGACACCCAGCTGGCATCGGAGAATTGCTCACTGTGGACATCTGCCCACACCTGGTGTTGGAAGTGCTGTGGGTGTGGTCGTGGTATGAGAGGGAAGGAGACATGAGGGGGACAAGTGGAGGCTTCCCGTTCAGCCCATTCAGGATTCGCACCGGTGCCAGGTTGCTATGGGGCAGGGTTCCCTCTGGTGACCATGTCATCTGTTCACATGGAGTACTGCCTATGAAACCCTTCAAGTCCCATGGCCCTGATGCTGCAATGACACAGAGGCGCAGGCCTTTGGGGAGATGCTGTGGCCATGTCTTCCTGCTGCAGTGTCTCTGGGAGACTGACCACTGTGTGAGGCTCTGTGAGGCTCTGTGGGGTTCTGCGGGGCTCTGCAGGGCTCTGTGGGGCTCTGTGGAGTTCTGTGAGGCCCTGTGGGGTTCTGTGTGTCTCTGTGAAGCTCTGCGGGACTCTGTGGGGTTCCATGGGGCTCTGTGGGTCTCTATAGGGTTCTGCAGGGCCCTGTGGGGTTCTGCTTCCATCTCTGCTTCCATCACCTCTCACCCTCTCACATAGAGTTTCCTTTTTCTGGTCCTTGAAAAATCACCCCCCGCTATAGTTTCTGGCCAGGAAATTTTACCCATTCTTCAGAAACTTCTCCCTGTTTGTTGAGGTTTAGACTTTTGAAAACCACATTCCAGAAGATTCCCACACCTTTGTATCTCCTACCACATCCCCTTCCCCGTGGTATGGAGCTCAGGACCAACTAATGGCCTAAATGGGGAAGAGACTGAAGTGAATTCCAGGACAAAAAATATATATATCCATCAGTATCTTATAATATTCTCCTGCCTTACATCACAATATAATGTAAGAGTTATGCTTTTGCAAATAAAATATTTATATGTTATGGTTTTATCATTCAATATACTGCTGGCTACAACTTGGTAATTAAAATTAATCCAATCATCTTACACATTGCAGCCAGACCAATCTCCTAAAGGCAGATTCATCAGATTACTTCATAGCTCAAATCCCTCCCAAGGCTCCCCTTTGTCTCCAGATGTAGTCCCGACTCCTGGGTTTGGTGCTTGAGCATGTTCACAACCCAACCCCTTCTGTTTTCAACTCTGGCTTCCACGACTTGACACAGCCACTCACAATCCCACTGCCACATTATCCTCCTGCACTGCCTACCTCCCCCCCAACCCTCGCTGCCTCTCCAAACTGGTCAGACATAACTCTGGGGTTCATATCCCACCACCCTCAATGACGTCGGCCCAGACCAGCCCATTGCAGCCCACATCAACCAACTCTTCCTCCAACCATCTCCCTTGATGTCCCTTTAAAATCTCTGAATTGGATACCTTGCTATTTCAAAACACAGGGCATAGGGATCACCCAAGCTGGCACACATAGTTGTTAACTGACACGTCCAAGTTCCTCTGCTTTGCACTGGAATTATACCACCTCAATGCGGTCACACGGGTTATGTCATAAAACCAATGTCTGACCGAGTCCTGGATCAAGAGAAAGTGAGAAAGCAAGGTGGAAAAGGCTGGATAAAGAAAAGTCTCACTGAGATAGAATAGGCCCCTCTGAGACCATCCCATCTGTCCAGCACACCCATCATCTCACAGTTGAGGAAATACCTTCCACCACTCCCACCAGCACCCCCAGAAAAGTTCTTTCTGCCCCAGTGCAAGGAGATGCTCCAGACACCAGACACACCTGCTGAGAAGCCTATGGAAGCTCAGAGGCATAATGAATGACAATGCAGAAATGCACTACATGGGTGATACCAGAACAAATGCACTCAGAAAGGCACTGACGAAGAGCAAGAGTTTGTCCAACTGTGTCTTTCCAGGCCTTCACTCTTCAGATTTGCCCCCAGTGGAGCACCATGTACCAGTGACCTCCTCCACAAAGCTCTAAGTGGGTAGTTCTTAAATGCTTGTATCTATTGTTTCCTTGCTGGATCTGTTAAGAACAAACTGCTTTTTCTAAGCAGAGAAAAAGTCTCCCCTGAAACGCATCATCTTCTGGGGTGGCTGGAGAAGTACCCATCTTCAGACCGGAATCTAAAACTCAGTGGGAAGTCCCTACAAGACCCGCAGCAGTAGCATTTTTCCTTGGCCTTGACCTTGAAGAACTTAAAGAGTCAAGGAAACCCAGTGCTGACATCTGGGAAACCAGATTGCGGCCTCAGGGAAGAAGGTGCCCTCCACAGGGAGGCTATCTCAGAGCTGGGACTAGGGAACTAGGCGACTCCAGAGGGCACAGCAGAATGCTACAGGCTACCCAGATGTCATGAGACCAGAACCGTGTGAGCTGGACTTTTTATGCCTCTAACATCTACCTCATTTATATTCTACATTTGCTCTTAGAATTTGGTAGAGTCCTCTCGAAAATGCCAATTTGTCCAAGCTCCATTGAGGGAAACCAAAGGAAGAGGTTTGCATCTGTTTGTGGGTCCAAATTTTCCAATTCAATCCCCCCACCCTGGGAATGCTACACCCCGTGGGGGCAGTAGCTGTCCCAGGATGAGGGCTCCAAGGGTAAACCAAGCCACAGCCCTTGGTCCCACCACACGTCCCTATCCACCAGGTCCCTGCAGCCCTGTAAGAGAGACCTCCACATACTTGGTCCACAGGAGCATCTCCCCCGCTACCCCAGCTCTACCCACAGGTGTTACTGAAAATAGCAATAGGTCCCAGCACTGTTAACAGCTGCCCTTCAGCAATATTCTGAGACTGTGGAGGGAGGTCCTGGAATGACCACTGGTGTCACTGGCTGACCAATAGCTCAGTGGCAAGAAAAATAGAAACACTAACCCTCAGACATGCAGAGCCTAGGGGAGTCCAGACCCCAGCAGGAGCCCTAGAGCCTCCTTTTCTGGAGATCCAAGTCTTAACTACTATTCCAAAAATAGGAGCTAAAAGCCAGAGGGCTCCCTCATGGAGTCGAGATTTAATTTAGATAGCACATGCTGAAGGAAGCATGAAATCTGAACTGACAGTAGATAAAGGGCTAGTATGTTTCCTCCAATACGTGACCCAGACTCTAAATGAGTGTAAGTGATCTCAGCCACATCAGATTATTAACGTCACTCACTGGCATCGCTAACCAGGGCGTGCTTCCTGCTAGAGGGCTGCTGCCTCTCCTGTAAGAAGAAACCTGATTCTCGGGCTGCCGAAAAGTTAGACAAGAGCTACCAGGGGCAGGAAGAACTCGGATAAGGTCTTTCTGGTACTATGATGCCAGTGAGGACCCTCACTAATGCCTTTCCTTCGAATCTGTTGATTTGGGTCATGGGCATAATTGGCATGAGCACTGGCTGGTTCCTTAATGAAACCTTCTGAAACAGGTCTCACCTTGGATGTCATCAAGGACACCTGACCTCCCCCTCATCCCTAACATTTTACTGCATTCTCATTAGAGTCACTCCCAGTAACAATAAAACACAGCACATATTGTCACTAAGTCACGAACCCAATGCCAAGCACTTTAGATGAATTATTTTATTTAATCCTCACGTCAACTCTGAAGTACGTACTATTACTACCTCCTTTTCACAGATGAAGAATCTGAACTTCGGGGACCTAGGTCATCAATGCCACAGCTGGGATTCAAGCTCCTAGCATTACCGACTCCCGAACCTAACTTCTGATGCTAAACTGCCTCTCTAGACTACAAGCACAAATGCAGGATGTGTCATTCATTCACTCACAAATAGTTATTGCACAACAACTATAGGCTAATTCAAGAGATTCTGAGGGCTAAGAGTACAGTCGACAGGCAAGGTCCCTGTTTGTAAGAAGCTAACATTCTAGAGGTTAGAAAACAGACAAGGAACAACTGATAAAACAAAAAGGATCAATCAGGTGGTGACAAAGGCTAAGACTGTAACAAAAGAAGTGGACAGGCTGGCTAGAGAATGCCGAGAGAAGGTGCGTGGCAGAGAAGGACGGAGTTCACCTGAGCCCAAGCAAGGAGGGAAGCCCTCTCTTAGGAGGTAACCCCTGAGCCGAGGCCTCCAAGATAAGGAGGGAAGAGAGTCCCAGGCACGGGCCTAAGACATGTTTGAGAAACAGAATGGAGGCCCGAGTGGCTGGAGTGAAATGAACAAGGACATTGTGTCTGATGCTGAAAATGAGAAATCATGTTCAGTGTCAGAAGGAGCAAACAACATCTCCTTTACCACTGAGTCTACGGCATTGATGTGTTCAAGGTACATATCATGGTCAATGAATAAAACGCTTATTGCCTGGAGGAGTGAAGAGGCGAACACTACCCAGCTTCCGGTGCTAAGAAGTTACATGACGGTCAGTGCTGTAGTGGACAGACACCTGCCACTGAGCCGAGGAGCAGAGGTTCTAGCTCCCAGCCCACCACACACTGGGAGCGCCTGACTGGCTGGCTAGACTTCCAGCAGAATTGTAGAGCGGACAACTGCCCATCAGAGCCCAGCAGTGTGCATGCAACACAAGTAGGAGACCAGCACGCTGGTGCGGGGCATGTGTGTGCATACATGCGCGTGTGCGCGCACGCGCGCGCGTGTGTGTGCATGCGTGTGCATGCACATGTGTGGGTGTGTGCTGCCCCTCCCCACAAACTACACGATAGCTTCTTTGTTTGGCTGCCTACACAGTCTTCCCTAATCACTGGAGGACAAAAATGTGTAACACACAGGAGGAGGCCATTTCCCCCTGGACTAGAGTCTCCATTTCCAGGTGGCAGATCCTGAAGTCATGCTTGGTGCTTTCATGGGATGAACTGGAAGGGAACTCGGCAGAGAATCACACCAGCCTTGTGAAGGATGAGGGACAAGGGGTTGAAGCCAGCCTGTACCTCGCACGGTTTGCCTGACTGGCGTGTTGCCTTCCTTTGTACTGCTTTTTCTCATCTGTGATGTGACATCTGATGAAAAAGGTTTTCTGATTATCTCCAAGCCACAGATTCACTGTAGGAAGCAAGCCCACAGGCCACTTTAAAGGGTTATCTGGTACATTTTATTTTGCCCCAAATTTTATCAGCCTATCCAGATAATGCTTCTACCCCCTCCAACAGCTCTAGATAGCTAGCACATGACTAAAGTCCAAGAGACGACTCCTGGACCAGAGAGACATTGCTATCCTCAGGGTCGGCCCGAAGTGTGATTGACCTGAGTGAATTTTGGCCTCCACGCTCTGCGTCTTTGCCACGTTGTCCCTACTTGCACCCCATCACCACCCTCCCCCGGTGACCCCATGCTGTAGACTACAAAAGGCGGGCACGGAGAGCCAGTATTGCTTTGGAAGCAGGCCGGAGAATTCCAGTTTTACCACCCTTAGCAGTGTGATCTCAGTTGAGCTACTCAGCTTCTATGTGCCTCAGTGACCTAATCTGTGAAATTAAAAGATTAGTATTGAGAAAGTTAACATGCCAAAAGCATCAGAGCACCCAGCTCTGTATATTTTTGGAAATCATCCTTCTCCCCCTTGTCCTTCCCCGACAACCAAACGCCCATGCCCTTGGATCCCTAAGGATTACACTGCCTAGCACAGAAGGAAGAGAGGCTCACAATTCATTCTCACAAAGATGTTAACATTCAGTAACAGTTTTATAGGTTTCTCTTCCCAGTGATATATATTTTTTTAAGATTTTAGTCATTTATTTGAGAGAGAGCAAGAACGAGTGGGAGAAGGAACAGAGGCAGAGGGAGAAGCAGGCTCCCCACTGAGTAGGGAGCCTGCTATGGGGCTCTATCCCAGGGTCCTGGGATCATGGCCCGAGCCAAAGGCAGACGCTTAACAACTGAGCCACCCAGCCCGCCTCCCCTTCCCTGTGATACTTATGTCCCAACCAGCAAGGCTGAGTCCACAGCAAAGAACTCCTAGTTCAGGAATTGCCTGCCATATGGCCATACTGGCTGAGGGTAAGAGAGCCTTCCCTAACCATGGTACATTACACCACACCAAGCCCACAGAAAAAGCAGACCAGGGTATTTGTGGGTTGACCGTGATCTTATCCCCACTTGCACATGGTGTGACCATAGTTCATTTGAATAGAAGAGTTTGAGGAAAATCCACATGTACCTTTGGAAGTGGAATCTTAGACAAAGCAAACTTTTATTGACTCCTGGAGACAGATCAAAAATTCATTAACTCAGAAAAGAATGGATGTCTATTCATGCAGTTCTTGGGCCACATTCACTTTAATGCTGACTTTAATCAATGCTGTGAAAGCCCAGGCTGCTCTCAGACAGCTAACTAGCCTTTCTGCTTTCACATCTCTTCTTCTCTCTGTCTGGAGAGCTCTTATCACCCCTTCTGCACCTGGCAAAATCCTATTCATCTTTGGAGGCCTTGCTCAAATGCAGTATTCTCTGTGAAGCTTTTCAAAATCTTCATCCAACCATCCAGCAAAATTAGTCACACAATTCTGTGTTTTGTTCCTACACTGAGAATAAGGCTTACCACAGTTTATTCACACATCATATTCCAATAGTTACTGGTTTGTGCTCTGTCTCCCACACCAGACTGCGAGAAATTCGAGGGCAAGAGCCCTCCTTCATTCATGTTTGTGTTCCTGGGATCACATACTTTGCTGGACATATAGTGGCCCTCAGTACATGATGATAGAATTGACTCCATTAACTTTGGGGAAAGTACTGAATCTCCTCAAGCCTCAGTTTCCTCCTTCATAAAAGGTGACCAAGAGATCTACTACAAAATGTCAGGGTTTGGAGTCTCTATGGCAGATGTGAAAAATTATCTTATACCCAACATAGACCGCTGTACATAATTAGCTCACTAGGAGTTGATTAAATTCATCCAATCAGAAGAAAATATTTAGATACTATATCTCTAGGACATCTCAGTAAACAAGATAGGCATTAACCCTCATCTCATGGAGTTTGTATCTCATAAGGAGAAGACAATTGATGACTAGTAAACAAATATACCAGGAAATATTAGGGATACATGTTTTTAAGAAAATTAAACAGAGTGTTGATACAGAAAGTGAGTTAGGTGAGAGAGGTGGTAGGGGAAATCTTCTCAGAGAAGGTGATGTTTAGCTGGAATCCACATAAGCAAAGGAACCCTGTGAAGATCTAGGAGAATAACACTCTGGGCTCTGCAATAGCAAGGGCAAAGGCCCTGAGGCAGGTATAAGATAGAAGTATTGAGGAGGAAAAGTGAGGTCTACAATGGGATCACTTCGATTTAAAGGAGGAGTAAAAGAGACGCAGTTAGAGAGGTAGGCAGTGGGTAGATCATTTGGACACTTAACAGACTAGGGCAAGGAATTCACATTTTATTCAAAATGCAGTGAAAAAAAAACAGAGGCTCTTTTTATTTTAAAGATTTTATTTATTTATTTGAGAGAGAGAGAGAGAGAGAGCATAAGCAAGGGGAGAAGCAGACCGAGGGAAAAGGAGAAGCAGGCTCCCTACAGAGTGGGGAGAGCCCGATGTGGGACTCAATCCCAGGACCCCAGGATCATGACCTGAGCCGAAGGCAGTCACTTAACCAACTGAGCCACCCCAGCCCCCAAACATTTAGAAGTTCTTAATCAGGGTAGTGACATGAATGATTTATGTTTTTAAAAGTTTACTGTAACAATTGTGTAGAGAATGGGTTGCAGGGGCAAGAATGGAAGCAAGGATCCCTGTTGCTCTTACGTGTTGTAGTCTAGAAAGGAGATCCTGACTTGACCTTGGCTAATGAAAGTGAAGATGGAGAGGAGAGGATCTGATTGTGTTTCAGAGATAGAGCCAAGAGGATTCACGGATGGAAAATGAGGGAAAGTGAGGAACAAAGCATGATGCAGAGATTTTGACTTAAGCTTCTGTGAGAGATTAAATTTGGAAAGAACATAAAATATTTTAAAACTATTAGTAGTAGGTATCTTTCCCCTAGTTCTCCTGCTAAATACAAATAAAATCTCTGGACATTACTAATGAATCAAATATAAGAAGACTGAAACATAGAGAGAATGAGGCAACCTCAGATCAGCTAGGGAGATTGGGACACTGAGAACACAGTGGCGAATACCCTGGGCTTTCTTTTTGCCTCATTATCTCAAACATGTTGCTGAAAAGACCAGCAACCCAGAAACACCAATGGGCACAGACCAAAAAAGGCCCCAAAAGTTTGCCAAGGAGCAGCCAAACAAGGCAGAAACTTCTAAATAACAGCTGTTTCGCTCCAGACAAACACCACAAAAAAATCTGTGGCTCCACCCTCACCCATACCAACAAAAGCCAAGTAGAGAGCCTAGGCTCCCACCCTCATGAGCCTATAATGAGGAGCTCCCAACATTGAAGGGGGCTGGTAAGAGAGGACAAATAGGGAGCCAGGAATTTCATTCCCACTGGACAGTAATAAGCATGTGCACCCTTCATGGTATCAATGGACACCACAGAGCAACTGAACTACTACTTCCACCCAGCAATGAGGTGCCCACTCCCCTTACCAGATGGGATGATGTCAAAGGAGACCTAACGGAGAATCAGGACTTTGACCTCATTCAGCAATAAGGAGACTGCCCCAGGGCGCTTGGGTGGCTCAGTCAGTTGAGCTTCCAACTCTTGATTTCACTTCAGGTCATGATCTCAGGGTCATGAGATCAAGCCCCAAGTCAGGCCCCATGCTCAGGGGGAATCTGCTTGAGATTCTCTCTCCCTCTCCTACTGTTCCTCCCCTACCCCCCCACCCATGCATACTCTCTAAAATAAATGAATAAATCTTTTTTTTTTTATTTTTTTTTAAAGATTTTATTTATTTATTTATTTGACAGAGAGAGTGAGAGATCACAAGTAGGCAGAGCAGCAGGCAGAGATAGAGGGGGAAGCAGGCTCCCCGCTGAACAGAGAGCCTGATGCAGGGCTCGATCCCAGGACCCTGAGATCATGACCCGAGCCGAAGGCAGAGGCTTAACCCACTGAGCCACTCAGGCGCCCCTGAATAAATCTTTAAAAAAGAGAGAGAGAAAAACTGCTTCTACCAGTGTCACTACATGAGGAAAACAACACTCCCATCTCCACATCAGTAATAAGGTATCGCCACCCTCACCCAGGTGTCAACACAGGCCGAGTGGAGAACCCAGAATTCTACCTCTACCTGACAGTATCCGTGTGGTAGTACCCCCACCCACATCCCTGCTAGAGAAGTACTGGATTAAATCAGTTTAAAAAATAAGGTTTAAATAAGACCCAGACTTTCATATGTAATATGCATATACCCAGGTTTCAATTAAAAATCACTTGTTATATGAAGAAAAAGGAAGTGCTCAGACTGAATGAAAAAAAGGACTAAAGGCCAACCCCAAAATGACAAAGATGTTGGAATGATCTAACAAAGATTTTCAAGCAGCCATGATTAAATGCTTAAATAAGCAATTACAAACATGCTTAAGACAAATAAAAATGAAGAAACAGAAGATGTAAAGAAGCAGAAATGGAATCTGAGAACTGAAAAATACATAACTGAAATGAAAATCTCAGTGGATGGGCTCAACAGCAAGGGGAAATATAAGGGAGAAACAATGGACTGAAAGAACATTAGAAATTGCAGAATAAATGAATTAATAGATTAGAAACCTTGAAAGCAGCCTAAGAATAATGACAACTTGTCTAGAAGAAAATTACAATGACAGTGGATTTCTTACCACAAACCACAGACACCAAAAAGAAGGGACACAATACTTTCTAGTTCTGAAAGAAAGAACTACCAACCAAGAATCTAACAGACTCACTGGATTCCAATAAAACTACCTTTTAGGAATGATGATGAGATAAAAAAAATCCTCACATGAAGGAAAACAGGTCTTACCAGAAGACCTGTCCAAAAGAATGGCTAAAGAAAGTTCTCTAAACAGAAAGATACAACAGGGTTTCATTCCTACATTATTTTCTTCCACTTTTTCTACATAACATTATTTTCTACAAAAGCCTTTCTAAATTATGTTTGAAAGTTGAAGCAAAAGTTGTAACATTGTCTGATATGGTTCAAAATATATGTAGAGAAAAATATAAGACTGTTACAAATATGGGAGGATAAAGGGACATAAAGGGAGGTAAGATTTCTACACTTAAACTGGTAA
This sequence comes from Enhydra lutris kenyoni, assembly GCF_002288905.1. Classification (NCBI taxonomy): domain Eukaryota; kingdom Metazoa; phylum Chordata; class Mammalia; order Carnivora; family Mustelidae; genus Enhydra; species Enhydra lutris. Next base: position 6,248,526 of record NW_019154140.1, read on the forward strand.
CATGACAATACAAATAGACTGCAATAAGTTGTGTATAAATAATGCAATACTTAAAGCAAGCAATAAAAATGCTATATTAATAACACATACTTTTAAAAAACATATAGAGATAAATCAAAATGGAATTTTAAAAAATGTTCCAGTAGCACACAAGAAGGCAAGAAAAAGGGCGCCTGGGTAGCTCAGTGGGTTAAGCCTCTGCCTCTAGCTCAGGTCATGATCTCCGGGTCCTGGGATGAAGGCCCGCATTGGGCTCTCTGCTCAGCAGGGAGCCTGCTTCCCCTCTCTCTCTCTCTCTCTGCCTGCCTCTCTGCCTATTTGTGATCTCTCTCTCTCTCTGTCAAATAAATAAATTTTTAAAAACATTTTTTAAAAAGGCAAGAAAAAGAAAACAGAAATGAAAAACACTAAGGACAGAAAAAAATAAAATAGCAAACTTATATTCTAATGTATCAATAATTACATTAACTATAAATGGTCTAAATATACAAATTAGAAGAGAGAGATCAATGGACTGGACTATAAAACATGACCTAACTACAGCCTGTCTACAAGAAACTTACTTCAAATATAATGATATAAGAAGTTTGAAAGTGGGGCACCTGGGTGGCTCAGTGGGTTAGGCCTCTGCCTTCGGCTCAGGTCATGATCTCAGGATCATGGGATCAAGCCCCACCATCCAGCTCTCTGCTTAGCAGGGAGCCTGCTTCCCCTCTCTCTCTGCCTGCCTCTCTGCCTACTTGTGATCTCTGTCAAATAAATAAAATCTTTTTTTAAAAAAAGGAAGTTTGAAAGTAAAAGGATAGAAAAAGTTTTATCACACAAACATTAATAAAAGAAAAGCAGTCAAAGGAGTACTTATATTAAATAGACTTCAGAAGAAAGAAAATCACTAGAAACAAGGAGATTACATAATGACAAAAGGATCAATCCCCAAGAAGACATAGCAATCCTAAATGTGTATGTTCCAAACAGCACAGCTACAAAGTATGTGAAGCAAAAACTGATAGAATTGAAATAAGAAATACATAAATATGCAATTATAGTAGGAGACTTCAATACTCCTCTCTCAACAATCGATAGAACAACTAGACAAAACAGCAAGATATAGAAGAACTCAACACCCTCAACCAACAGGTTGAGCATTTATAAAATATAGATTATTGTAATTTTCACAAGAATTCACAGCTTTCTCAAGTGTCCACAAATCATATACCATTGGCTGGGCCATAAAACAAACCTTAAGAACGTTAAAATAATTGAAATTATTTCAAGGATAATAAGAGAATACTACAAACAACTCTACACATACAAATCTAACAACTTGGAAGAAATGGATCAAAATGCAAGCCACAATTATGAAATAGATCATTTGACTATCTCCATAATACAAAGGAAATTTGTTATCTAAAAATTTCCAAGAAATAAATATACAGAACCAGACTGTTTTACTGGACAATCTGATCTAATGTTTGAGGAAGAATCAGCACCAATTCTACATAATCCCTTCCAAGAAGTATTAAGAGGAGAGAACATTTCCCAATTTGCTTTATGAAATTAGTATTACCCTGGTTCCAAAACCAAAGACAGTACAAAGACAGACCAAATATTTCTCCTGAATACAAATATAAAAAATTCTTTTTTTTTTTTTAAGATTTTATTTATTTATTTGATAGAGAGATCACAAGTAGGCAGAGAGGCAGGCAGAGAGAGAGAGGAGGAAGCAGGCTCCCTGCTGAGCAGAGAGCCCCATGCGGGGCTTGATCCCAGGACCCTGGGGTCATGACCTGAGCCAAAGGCAGAGGCTTTAACCCACTGAGCCACCCAGGCGCCCCCAAATGTAAAAAATTCTTAACAAAATATTAGCAAATGGAATTCAGCATGATATAAAAAGAATTCTATACCACGAATGGGCTTTACTCCAGGGATGCAAGCCTAATTCAATATCTGAAAAATAATCAATTGTAATCCGCCATATAAGAAGGCTAATGGGAAAAAACTACATGATCTTATTAGTACAGAAAAAGAATTAGAAAAAATTTAATATCCATTCTTGATTTAAAAAACAAACAAACTTTCGGGGCACCTGGGTGGTACGGTTGGTTAAGCCTCCAACTCTTGGTTTCAGCTCAGGTGTTATATCAGGGTCAAGAGCTTGAGCCTGCCCACATCCCTTGGGCTCCAGCTCAGCATGGAGTATACTCTCTCCCTCTCCCTCTGGCACTTGTGCTTCCTTTCTCTCTCTCGAAAATAAATAAATCTTAAAAAAAAATAAAATTTAAAAAAACAGAGGATAGAGGGGACTTTCCTCAGCTTGATAGAGTATATACAAACAAAAAGCAAACAAAGCACACCTAGCTTTATACTTAATGATGAAACACTGAATGCTTTCCCCTAAAATCAGGATCAAGGCAGAAAGTTCCCTTTACCACTCTTAGAATAGTTTGAGAAGATCTGACCAGTATAATTAGCCAGTGAAATTTTCACAAAAACTTAATCAGATGGATCATAGACCTAACTATAGAACACAAAACTTCTAAAACTGAAATACAAAGAGAAAAAGGGAAGACAAAATAGAATATTCCAGAATTGTGGGACAATTACCAAAGGTATAATACACACATAATAGGAATACCAGAAGGAGAATAATTTGAATCAATAATGACTGAAAATTTCCCAAAATTAATGATCGACACCTACCCTGCCCTTTCTCTGGTCCCTAGCCTCTGAACCATTCCAAAACACATTCCAGAATACATTCTGATTAGTTTGCTAGAGCTACCATAACATCAGACTACGTGGCTTAAACAACAGAAATTTATATTCTCACAATTCTGGAGGCTACAATTTGGAGACCAAGATCTCAATAGGGTTGATTTCCACTGTAGGGCTCTCCTTGGCTTGCAGAGAGCTGTTTCTTCCATGTTTCTTCATATGATCTTCCTTCTGTGTGTCCTAATCTTTTTTTAATAAGGACAACAATCATATTGGATAAGGGTCCAATGACTGCATTTTAACTTAAGTACCTCTCCAAAGACAGTCACACTTGGAGGTACTGGGGGTTAGGACTTCCACATATGAATTTGGGGAGAATGCAATTCAGCCATAACACCTTCTTTATCTCCTTCATGCAAATTCTTTCTATAACTGCCTCCACCTTCATCTTTCCAAAATTTGTTGATATCTCTATCTTTCCTAAAGCCCTGCTGCCTTTTTGTTTATAGCTTATTCATTTGTAATCCTTTACTACTATTTTAGTAGGATCTGAGGAGAAAGGGAAAGAAAAAAGAACGTGCTTAAGCCACATCTTTATCCAGAAGTCCCCACCCATCCCTTTAATTACTGATCTCTGAGGAGTCTTCTTGCTGATATCAGACCACAGCAATCTCTCCTTCCTCTTTACTCCTAATTCATTTAATACAAGACTGTCATGTTTCACTATTATTAGCCTTGTGAGTCCACATCTAGGATTTAAGCTTCTTAAAGCAATGATGGCTTTTTATATTTCTACTCTACCCACTGAAAAAATCCAGCACAGAGATTAAGCATTCACTATTTGCTTGATAAAAAAATAATAATAAGATTAATTTTATGAATTTAAAATATGACCCCATTCCTACGACTCCAATTCAATGTTTTACTATTGTTTTAATATAGTGAATCAATGAACACATTACGTCATGGATTTCACAATGCATGACTGTATTATATATGCCAGCTCATGGGAGAGGGAGGTAAAAGATTTCACATCCAAGTCCAAAACAAAAAGCACACTGCCATCTTCTGGATCAAAGTTAATAATGCAGCTCTTTTAAAAATGAGCATAATATATAGCTCTAGCTAAGCAGATCTACAAAAAGTAATTATACATGAAAATGAGACTCTGCTTTCCTTCTAACAAACATTATGGGCAATGTCATTAAAATCAGTATTGACTAGGCGCTTGTGTGGCTCAGTCAGTTAGGCACCTGCCTTTGGCTCATGTCATGATCCCAGGGTCCTGGGATCAAGCCCTAGTCTGGCTCCCTACTCAGTGGGGAATCTGCTTCTCCCACTTCCTCTGCCACTTCCCCGGCTTCCGCTCTCTCTCAAATGAATAAAATCTTTCTTAAAATATCAATACTGAGGGGCACCTGGGTGGCTCAGTTGGTTAGGTGTCTGCCTTTGGCTCAGGTCATGGTCTTGGGGTCCTGGGATTGAGTCCCATGTCAGGATCCCTGCTCAGTGGAGAGTCTGCTTTACTCTCTCCCCCGGCCCCTCCACCCTGCTTGTGCTCTCTCTCAAATAAGTAAATAAAATCTTAAAAAAAAAAAATCATTATTGATCACTATAGTAATGAAAATCTTAGTCCTGAATTCAGATCATTTACAGCTAGTTAAGTTGACCTGTTAACCCGATCTTCCAAGTTCATTTAAGAGCCTCATTCCCTTATATCATTTATTCTTTTCCTTAATTTCTACCAGGTCTGGATTCAAAACGCTCTTGTGGTTGATGATGCCGTGTGTTCAGTTAGTGACAGCTTTGTTCTGCTTTGCTCTATCAAAAGCAATAACAAATCAAGAGAGATGACGAAAGGGATGGCAAACAGGCATTGTAGTCTGACTCTAAAACATTTCAGACTGCAAAGACTCAAGTTTACTTAACAGATGACACACTTAATTCGAACATTCTTACTTAACTTTGCTTACCCAAATCAGGCTTTCTTGGATGCAAAAGAAGGTAAAAAGAGTAAAAAGGGCTAAGTCAAATTCTAAGTACCCTATGTAAGATACAAAACTAAAAAAAATAAAAAATAAAAAAAGCCAACAGCCAACATCTGGGGGGAATTACAAGCATTCTCTGAATCCTGTGTATACTGGATATCCCCCCCCCCCCTTTGGGAAGGTTCTCCTACTGCTCTGAGAAAGACAGCTGGTGTTTTGGTCAAGCAGATCTAAGGTTAGGTGCCTACGCGCTTCTCCTGGGAAGTCCTGAAAGCAGGCATGGTCCAAGTGCAGGCGCAGAGGCTGTAGGCTGAGAGGCTGAGCCTGCGAATGGAAAAGCCACCTCTGAGGAGGGAACCTGTGCAGAGACTATTAGAGGAGGGCACCTGGTCTTGGCTTCATCTGGCTTAGGCCAGCTGGGAGAGAATTCTGGCTGGAGGAAGGGTACTGTGCAAGGAAGCAGTGGCCTCTAGGAGCAGGGATGCCTGCTTTCATGTTCTCTCTCCTGTATGGCTCTGATGACATCCCCAAGTGTTCAGTGAAGCCTTGTTTAACTTTGCCCTCTAGTACCACCTAAATGTTTGGGAGGCTAACATCTCTGTGCCCACACTTGGGGTTGAACAGGCTTTGGGAGGAACAGAAGCCAGAAGAAGCTGCAAAGGCCATGGCAGGAAATCCTGCAGCAGCTGTCCACTAAAGAGCCAAGGAGGAGAGGACCGGATGGGTTTGCCCATGTGTGACCCTCCCTGGGGTGGGGGCTGCTGGGAACCACTAGAAGATGGGGTCTTCCAGGGACACAAGTAGGAGGCTCAGGCTGTTTAGGGGAAATCAAAGAAATGGATGACCCACTACAGCTGGAACCCTTGGGGGGTATCATGGTGACAGGTACCCAAGTCTATTTGAATCCATTCTCAGTGTGAGGGCTTCAGATGGCCTTGTTCTTTGGTTTACAATAGGGCTGAAGGCAGATGGGGGCCACTTACAGCACCCCACTGAACCTTACCTTCCACTAACCTCAACCTAGTTATTACTGGGATAACAGAGTACTTAATATTGAACCGACACGGAAGAACTCTCACCCTGGAGACCCATTACACTTACATTAAGGTTGGGAGCCCAGGACCCCAGCATCCGGAGGCCCCAGGGAAACTGTGAGCCTAGGGGAGGTGGACAGCAAGCATGTGCCTTCCTTTTTCCCTAGTTAGGTCACTCTTCACTTCCAGATTACTCGGAACTCCACCCGGACTTTGGCATCCCAAGCCTCCCTTTGGATTCCTTCATCCTCTCCAAGGCCTGAGGGTAGTATGGATTTTACCAGATTAAATCATCTCTGCTAAGGGACCAATTAGCTCTTTCAAATGACAATGCTTGGGCCAAGGTAAAACTGTTTCCATGACGTCCAGAATAGGTTTCTCAGGCACCACAGCAAGCCAGTGTGGGGATGTATTTGGCAAAAGCGGCCCTCTTGTGCCTGTTGGTAGCCGTCTAATCCAGGCCCAGGGCTGAGGACATGATCAAGCCTATACCCAAGCAGAGTTTGTACCACTGTTAGACTCTAGGGAGAATAATGCCCTGGGTCTCAAATCAGAGGCTCTTAGGGCTAAAATTGGGTCAGTAGCAACTTCAGCTAGAGAAACAGACTGGCACATCACTTTGGTGCTAGGCAATAAATGGATGAGTCCTTCCCTTTGGTCCTCTTGCCATCCTAATAAGCTAATTCCTGCCCAATGAGCAGTGACTAATCACAAAGGATTCAAGGATGTTCAGCACTTAGAAAAGGCTTGATACAAAGTGTAGAAAGGAGGGCTGTACATGGTAGTCTTCAGGATATTGAACCAATCACCACAAAACTACAACTTCTCAACCTGGCTTTCTCCTATGGCAAATGCACGACTTTACCATAACGCAGGATCGGCCTCGACTTAGTAGTGATAACAGCTTTTGCTTGATGTTTTAGAACACGCATATACCAGTGACAAATTATCCAGTGAGAAATAAATACTCAAATCACCATTTATTATTTATTCAAACGGACTCCTTAAAGCAAAAATCAAAACAATTTATTGATGATGGAAAATGGGAGGCAAGGAAATTAGAAGAGAAACAGACCCGAGTATCCTACAGAGACCCTTAGCCATATCCCAAATGTACACACACACACACACAACACACACACACACACACACACACAGGAACACACACATGCACGCACACATACGCACCTCCCCCTTCACTGTCCCAGGAAGAACAGACATTTCTACACACTCCTTTCTGATTGCATTTTGTGACATCTCTTCCCTTCAAAGTCTAGTCTATTATATTTTTTAGGTCCAGGTCCTGTGCACTAGAGTTCTGAAGGGAAGAATGGCCGCCCCCACCCCTTCCCAGTCAACAGAAAGACTTTGTGACACTAGAAAAAGGAACTCTGCTTGGTAGAGGAAGATGGGAGCTTCTGATGTGGCCAGAGCTGGGCACGGACTATGATGGATGCTCCCCGGCTCAACGTTTGCCTAGGGACTTCACAGAACCCTTGCATGACCACACCCAGGGATGCCAGACAACTAAGGCCAGGACAATGAGTCCATTGGCTCATAGTGGGGGCCAAGTAAACACTAACATCCTTTCCTGTGTGCCAACTACCCAAGCCAACCACCATGGTGCCCAGCACAGAGGAGGTCTGGTCTGCAGGACCTATGTGTTAGTCAAGAGAATTAACTGAAGAATGCGTGCAAGACCAGACTCAACAAATTGTTGGCCACACTCCAATCTTTCACCCTATCCTCCTCCCAGGTTCCAGTACTGGGCAACACCATCAAAGCTTAGACCTTCACTTTTGCTAGAAGTACGAGGAGACTTCTACCGACACTGAAGAGTCAATGTCTTGCTAAGAAATCAAAATTCACTCTCATTCAGATTCCTATCAGCATACTATGTCAAGTTCGTGCTATTTTCTGAAGGTACAGTGGGTGGCAGTGATACCAAAGAAAGGCCAGCTGCCAGCCTGCTTCTCCAGCCACTGTACTTTTGTGTTATCATCAAGGTTGCTTGGCCATGATTGAAGTGTACAAGTGTCTCAGTCAGACTAACCTCCATGTGACTCCCAGCTTTGCAGAACCACCTCTTTTCAAGCCTGTTTCTAGGACTGAGATAATATGTGCAAAGCCCCCTGTACAGTGCCTAGCACACAGGAGTGCATATAAATGGCAGGTAATATTATCAGTAAGCCTGTTGGAACTGTGAAGAACAATAAGAGAGTTCCCCATGAGAAACAAAATTCCTATTTCCTTTCCACGCTCATTTAGAATTCAAAGAACATGGGGGTGGGGTGGAGCTCTCTGAACATAATCCTACGAAATAGAATTAAAATAATCCCCACTGACGATGAAAAGGTCTTTAATGTTCCAGCAAATACTTTGAGCCAAAGTTAAAAGGCTATTCACCTGGCTACTTCATCTCATTCCACAGTGCTTCAATTCATTCATTCATTTCCTCAGCAAATACTTATTAACCTCATATAATGTGCCAAGTAATGTGCTGTGAAAACACATTGCATGTCTATAATCCCACTGATATGCAGACTGAACCTAGTTCTCACAGAGTCCACACTCAATGGTTTGTAGTGCTAAAAGTTGAGTCATAATGTCACTACTGGATTCCATGAGAGGGGACCTGATAGAAATTTCTAGAACCACCACAAAGTTTTGAGTTATGTTGCTATTCTCATGACTTTGGGTAAGTAATTTAACCTAAGAGCTACCCTATGTATAGTTTCAAGCGTCACAGAGGATAACTGAATGTCAAGAAGACTATGCTGCACCAGACCCCGTTGTAATAAAAACAAAAACAAAAACAAAAAACTCTACCTTCTACCATGGCTCTGATCCTTTGGGACAGAGATCCAGACGTATTCTAAATGGTGTTACAAATTCCATTCTGGTACATGGTCAGCAGAATGACTATGAGTCATCTACCCTTGTGTGTTTCCCCCACTCTGGCCATCTAAGGATGGCCATCTTAAAAATTCTCCTCTTGTAAGATCAAATTAATTTAGATTCACTTCTGCCTGCTGTTGGTAGACAAGACACAGCAACAACTGTCTGGAGCTTTGCTCACCTCTCATTCAGTGGATGTTCACTGAGTGCCTACTCTGTGCTCTGCTCCATGCAAACCGGTTTGCTTCCTGAGGGAGGAAGCAGGCTCGTGTAGTGAGAGACTTGTTACTAAGAGAGCCAGACCAGGTCAGAAAAGCATTTGATATACTTCAGGAACTTCAGCTGAGAAATCTTTGATCATTGTGGACATTTTTATATATTTTTCCCTACTACTTACTGTCTCTACCCAACCTTTATTAATCTTCTCATTCTACCCTGTTCACCCATCCCACAATATCCCCAAAGGATGCCGTTTTATAAAACTACTTTCCCCCCACCAGCGGCCTCAAGGTCATCACCAATGTCAGTCAGTAAGGCAAGCAGTAGGAGTAGATTAAAACAGAACTCAGACACTTCTTCCTCATTTATGCTATTCCCTGAAGAGATAATAAACCAAAAGGAGGATTCTAATGAGGCCTAAATGTATAGTTTTATCCATGTCGATTGCGTGACTGTCTGCTTCCTTTGATTTTTCTCTTTGACCCCTCAGGCTGGTATTTCAAAAGTGAGAAGTTTAAATGCTACAGCATCATCAGAGAAAATACAGGAACTTCCAGAAGACACACCCGCTGACAATTCTATTACTTACTGTTCTCCCCAAGCCATCTCTGGAGGGACAGGACTGGGCCTTGCTGTGCCACTGGGGAAATGTCATTCCCCAGAACTTCCATTCTGCTCCTTTGTTGACCATGTCACCCCCTTCCACCTAACCAGACACTCTGTGCCCTGCCCAGCCGCTCAGACCAGCCCCTCCACACAGTCTTCCCTGCCTATCCCCATACCTCCAGCTCCAGAATCATCAGTCCAGTCCCTCCACTGCGTCTTTCATCCCACCAAGCCCTGCTTGCTCTGCCCCCAGCAACGTGGCAGCAGTCCCTGCAAGAGAACAGTCCTGAGTCCATGAGCTTCAGAGGATCCACTGTCCTTCCCCCCCATTTGACTGGCTGGTTACATTCAGAGAAGTCACAAAAACTGACGAAGTATCTCCTTAGATATGCCACCCGCAGCCCTGAGTCCTGGGAGACACACAGAGACCAAGCCCTGCGCCCAGCGCCCTGCAGTCCCCTGCAGGGCTGCATCCAGTGATGTAGTCCCCCAAGGCAGGGCTGTGCACACACACAGGCTTTACCGTGTTGTCGGCAGGGTGTGGGCATGTGTCTTTTTGTCTGTTATTAAACAGGATATTCTATGAGATATACAGACTAATAACACTGATTGAATAAAATCATCCAGAGGTCTTTTTCAAACTGCACAGAAAGCATCAGCCACTGAAGGTTTCCAGATACTTGAGGTGCTCCTACTTTAGAAGCAGCCATTTTCAGAAGAGGGATGGCAAATTCGGACCCCTCGCGAGCAGGTTAGAATCAGGAGTGCACATGGCCTGCTAGATAAACATAAAAGAAGTGATCCATCTTGTTAAGTCTGGCTAGACAGGCTGCTGTTAGAGCAAATTCAAAGCGAGGCTTTCCATCCTCGTGCCTTAGGGGGAAATAAGTGAATTTTTAAACTTACATAAAATTCAAAACAATCGTGTTAAAAAGGATTGCTAACCAAGTCCTTTTGTTGCCCCAAATTATTATTTGACAAAATATAATCAAACTGATTTGGGAATAACCTGTACCATGGATAGCTTCATTTTTCTTCTTTTCAAGTGATTACTCTGAAAAGATTGCAAATAGTGTCATTCACCAAGGAATTAGAAATTTTGCTCTATTTTTTAATGTCCCCTGCTTTATAACTCACTTCAGGAGAACAATGGAATCTCTCTCATCTTTTTCAAAAGGCAAAAGCCCCTGAAAGCCAACTTTCCACACCATTTCAGATGTTTAAAAGCATGAAAAGAAGTTTTATTTAACTACCTCTGTAAAGATTAGCTGTTACAAAGTACCTGCTGGCCAAGCCACATCAGTAGCAGCCCCAGAAGAAAGGAGGAGACAGTATACAATAAACTAGATCCAGAGTTTCTTCATGGAGTTGTTTCAGTGTCACTGAATCTTACTAAGGAGAAACCCACTGCTTAGCAAACGGTGTGACACATCTGCAGCTCCCCAGGACCAGGATTGTGCGACTTGAGCGTCCTGTATTAAACAATCATGGTGAGAGAAGAAACACACCAATAACAGTAATAACGCAGATCCATCACCAATAAACATTAACTCAGCCTCTGTCTTAAGGCCAATGCTAGCAACAACAATATACAAGACAATATCGGGACCTTCACATAGCTTAAAATCTAGTATGGAGTCAGGATATGCTTGTATGAAAAATGAGGAAAAAATGGAAGGAAAATGTAGGCAATCAACTCGGACTCTCCCCGACTTGCCAGCTCCCATGATGTATGGAACTCCCAGGGCAACCCAAGGCAAATCAAGATGCTCATGACCATGTCATAGGAGTCTTCAGCTATGCTGATCCTTCTGCCTGGACACCTTCCCTCCCTTTTGTGCACCTGGACCATAGCGCTCTTCTCTCAGGTCTATCACCCTCTGCCTCCTCTTGCCCCGTCCCACCCCATCTGATTCAGAGCTGCCCTCCCGTGCCTTCAGGGCTCTCTCCAAGCCTCTCCCAGGGCACCAGAAACACTGCACTGTAGCTGCTGCTTAATGACTCCCTAGCTAAGCTGGGAGTTAACCTGAGGGTAGAAGCTCTGTCTAGTCTTCCCCAGTGGTTAGTCCCATGTCACCCTCTGTGGTCTCGATTTCAGTGAATGAAACCACCACCCTTTGGGGGAAAAATCTGGGAAAGTGCTTTGTTTATTTTTTAAGATTTTATTTATTTATTTGACAGAAAGAGAGACACACAGAGAGAGGGAACACAAGCAGGGGGAGTGGGAGAGGGAGAAGTACGCGTCCCGCTGAGCAGGGAGCCCGATGTGGGGCTTGATCCCAGGACCAAGACCACGACCCGAGCCAAAGACAGACGCTTAGCAACTGAGCCACCCAGGTGCCCCTCTAGGCATGGTCTTCAATGCTTCCTCCTGCTTCTCAACTTGTCTCTCACCCAAATACCCAGCCCACACAGGATCAAGAGGTTACACAAATCAGGAAGCATTCACATGGTCTCCAGAGGGGCCATTCCCTGGATAGCATGAACAGGTGCTCTTCAGCGTTAAGCCCTGAATGTGGTGGCCCTGACTCCACTGCCAAGTCTCACCTATTCTACTTCCTAAATATTTCTCCATTCTTATTACTTCTCTCCCTCCTTATGGCTAGTTCAGAATACTCTCATTCAGAATACCATAATCATTTGCTTTAATTACCTAAAAAGTCTTCCAACAAGTGTCCCTGACTGCAGTGTCCCCATGCGACTGTTCTTCCAACAGCAGCCAAAGTAAACTAGTCACAAAATACAAACCTGACGGTCACTGCTCTCTATCGATCATCACTAGTTCCCCAGCTACCTCGTGTTAAAAGCCCAATGTCTCCTATGACCTTGGCCCTGCTTTCTTCTCTAGCTTCATTTCTTACCATTATCTGGCTCCCACTCCATCCTCCAAATTCATTTGCCAAACACGTCTTACATTTCGCATCTACTATTTCCTGTGACCCCCCCGGTATTACCTGTCATCGTATTTATCATACTGTTTATTTATACATATCCCCCATGCCACTTTCAGCTTTGTAGAGGCAAAATCCATTTTTAGTGCTTGGCATTATATGCACACTCAATAAATACTTGTTAAATTAATAAATGAATGAATGACTCAATCAAACCAATGTTTCATTAACATTAAATTTTTTAATGTCACTTAACAGAATTCTCTGATAAAGGTCAAACATTAAGAAATTGCAAAAAGGTAATCTGAGGTTTGGTACTGTGTTCAGAAATGCCTTCTGTTAACACAGATAATAGATTTATAGGTCAGGAGTAAAATCTTTCTCAAATGTATAAGCACAAATTACTGAAATAGGATTTGTGCAACTCTACTCATTCGTTGAAATTAGTGCAAATAAAAAAAGACTGGGAGAAGCCAACAAATGGTAGGCATGGTATTTCTATCAATAATACAAGACTATGATTTAAGTGATGCTATCAAGTAAGAAGATACCATTAACAGTGAAGAAATACATTTTTAGAAAGAAATCACTTGGGAAACTTCTGCTTTTGTGTCTTTATGTCAATTAATGATATTATTATTATTAACAAAAATAATTCAGCACAACATGTCAGGCACTGTATTAAATGCTTATATGTATTAGCACATTTAGATAATGTCCAAGAATGTTTGAAGTAGGCACTTACTATTTTTCTAATTTTATGTAATAGGAAACTGAGGCTTAAGGAGGTTCAGCAATGAGCCCAAAGTCACAAGCTAGTTAAGTGCAAACAGGATGTCCACTCAGGTCATGAGACTATACAAAATGCCTCTATTTACCACCATGCTATTTTGCAGTAAGGCGACAATATGACATTCCCTAAAGACTATACTTTACTCAACAACTTTTAGGACAGGAGGGTAATTCCAGTAATAATAATACCAGTAACTCAGTAAGTACTTACTACGTATCTAGGCACTGCTGCAAACACAAACGTGTCCATTCCTTTAATCCTAGCAGTCGCCCAATGAGGTAGAAACTATCAGGATGCCCACCCACAGCTTAGGAAACCAAAGCACAGAAAAGTGACTGGTCCAAGGCCCGAAAGCCAGATGAAGCCAGAATTCAAATATGAGAAGTCTGATTCCAAAGCCTTTTTGTCTTAACCACTATGTGAAATTGTCTCTGGGGAAAAAACAGGTTAAAATTTAAAAAAATAATAATAATAATTAATGCAAATTCTAAAGTAAATTTTGGGATCTATACCTCTTCAACCCAGTCGCTACAGAAGTAATGCAACATAAATACTGCAGCAGGTAGTAGTTCAAGAGCTGTAGATTATAAGCAGAAGACAGAAGATTCTGAACCTGTTCTGCTACTTTTTACCTCTGTAATCATGAAACCATTTACTCTCTCAATCTCCTAGTCTTATGTTAAAAAGGGCAATCAGGGGCGCATGGGTGATTCAGGTCATGATTCCAGGGTCCTGGATGGAGACCCGTATCAGGCTCCTTGCTCAGCAGGAAGCCTATTTCTCTCTCTCCCACTCCCCCTGCTTGTATTCTCTCTTTCACTGTCTCTCTCTCTGTCAAATAAATAAGTAAAATCTTTAAAAAAAAAAAAAAAAAGAAAAAAAGAAAAGAAAAGGCAATCAGCCAGCAACAGATGAATAGATAAGTGGTACATGTCTACAATGGAATATTACTCAGCCATCAAAAAGAATGGAATCTTGCCATTTGCGATGACATGGATGGAGCAAGAGAGCATTGTGCTTAATAAGCAAGGAAGTCAGAGAAAGACAAATGTCCTATGATCTCACTCATGTGTGGAATTTAAGAAACTAAATAAATGAGCAAAGGCAAAAAGAGAGAGAGAGAGAGAGAGAGAGACAAACCAAGAATTAACTATAGAGAACAAACTGATGGTTACCAGAGGGGAGGAGGGTTGGAGGATGGGTGAAGGGGATTAAGAGTACACCTATCATGATGAGCACTGAGTAATGTATGGAAGAGATGAATTACTATATTGTACACTTGAAACTAATATAATGCTGTACGTTGACTATACTGGAATTAAAATAAAAAACTTAAAAAAAATGGCAATCATACTACATGCCCTGACTACTTTGTAAGTTTCTTCTAAGGATCACATAAGAAAATATATGAAAGAACATTTTTGCCTTTGGAAGGTTTTTCTGCACATCAAAATCAACTTATTTAATGTCTTGAGAAAAATTCAAGTCATTCAAAATTCAATACTTATAGCTCATGTAAAAGCTATACATAAAAGGCTCAATTTCATTACCTTTTTATATGCCACAATACAATACATTTAGCAATGTATAACACTAACAAACTCTATCCTAAGTGTACTATAAAATACTGAGGCTATACAAGTTATGATCATTTCAGTAATTTATACCGTGAACTGGGGAAATTATCTTTGTAAACAGATTATGATTATTACTCAATTTTAAGCATATGTATGATACAACAGAAATAACAGTATGAAAGTCTTAAATTGGTCAGTCTTACCGATGCTGATAACAGCTAGAGGATAGTGACTTAATATTTTAACAACCTGTTAGCCTCTAAAATTCACTTGGTTTTAACAATGTTTACAGCACGCCCAAAATTTGCTAGGGTGCTATTTTAGACATTTGCTAAAGTTGATCCCTATGGTAAAATTCAATTAAGTTGTATAAACATCAACTGAGCACCTAACTACGTGCAAAGGCCTGTGCCAGGTACTATGCAAAACCAGGAAGAGAATACCAGCCCTGCTTTCAAAATGTACAGACACCACACTCATACACAACACATATACACAAGATACATGCTAATTACTACTTTAGACATTCCTAGTTTTTAAAATTTTTACACTTTGCTTTAGCTTATTATCTGCCTTTAGATGATATATAATGTGGATATCATGAGGGAAAAAAACTGCAGCATGAAAATT
The DNA here is from genome assembly GCF_002288905.1 of Enhydra lutris kenyoni. Taxonomy (NCBI): domain Eukaryota; kingdom Metazoa; phylum Chordata; class Mammalia; order Carnivora; family Mustelidae; genus Enhydra; species Enhydra lutris. The sequence goes on from NW_019154140.1 coordinate 6,263,877, forward strand.
TAAGGATGTTGTGACTCTTCAAGTAACCTACTTAAAGAGCCTAGTAAGAGTCTCCTTTCACTGTAAATATTAAAAATACACATCCTGTAAATAAGTAACTTTGTTAGTGAACCAGCACAATATTAAAACTATAAAGAAACAATTTATTTATCTACTTAACACCCTCTATACAACCATAACTTTATTTGTATGCTAATGAAGCAACCTTAGCACGTGGCTACAAAAACTTATGAAAATGTAATGTTAAAATTATGGGGCACTGAAGAATGCATCTAGATTTAGAATTTCAAATGACATAAAATACCAATCTTTACAAGTATACGTCATTATATTTTTATTTTTGGAAAATGTCTTATAAATAGCTTACCTGAGTACATTCTCATTACTTAAGTCACAATTCACTATATAGTTAATTAACTTATGTCTAAAGATAATCTGTTCTTGTATGATTTCATTTTCTTAAAAAAAAAATACTTTATTTTCAATAAAAAATTTTACATATGAAAGTCAAAGACAGTAATTTCAGTAAAAATGAAAATCAACCACCATATCTTTTCTTGAGTTCTTCAACAGACTTATCCTTCAATCCTGATTTGTCTATGTGATTGAATAATACATGTGCAACTGAAAAAAGAAAAATAATTCATTTTAATCTCCATTTTTTAAAAACTGAGACAAAATTAGAGAGAGTAATCTGATTTATCAAATAAAAGTTCTCATATTTTAAAGCAATAACCATTATATTAGTAAATTCTAATCCAGATATTTAAAAAGCTAATCTGAGAAAGTTATACAGGAATCTAATGTTTCTTACCAGAATATTTTGTAAAAAATACTAACTTAAACTTAACGCATTCTGTCCTACTTCAAACATTTTGCCCTCTGTAACGAGCACAATTTATTTACTTAATATTTTAATTAACTTTTTCAAACTGAAACTATTTTAAAAGAAAATTTTGTATCCACTACTGTAAATTGAAACTTAGCAGTAACATCTACAAAATGTTAGCCATACATTTTTATAATATGCAATAAAATACATAACTATTAAAAATTAAAACAAAACTTGCGTATAAATCATATAAAATCATCTTTTATACCACTGAATGGTCCACAATCAACACTTTGGAAAACTCTGTATAGTGCAACATTAACACTGGCTACTGGTTGTTACTGATTAAAAAAAAGGTAACACCAGCTAATATTGATCAAATGCTTATTAGGTACACTCTAGGAACCATTCCAGGTGCTCCCCATGTTTAGCTCAGCTGACAATGGTGACCCAACCAAGACAGTACTGTTGGTAGGCCAGTGTAAAGAACCAACTCGCATTCTTTGAGTACACTTCTCCTTATCACATTACAGTAGCAAGAAATTCACTTCCTCAATGCATTTATACAGACAGGCTGTTACGCTCTAAGCACTACTCTATGCCCTGAGACCTAGAGAACAAGGTATACACAGTTCCTGCTCTCGTGGAGCTTTCACTCTATTAGGGAGAGAGACATCATAAACAAATAAATGAAATATTTTCAGCTAGTTACACATTATGAAGAAAAATAAAGGAGGGTAAGAAGCCAGAGGATGATAAAGGGAGACAGACCGTTACTTTGAGTAGGTCTGCTGAGGAAAGGGGTCTCTGAAGTGGTAACTCTGGTGGAAACTGAATGAAGTGAAGAAGTTGGCAAGGGGGAGAAATTCTGGGCTGCGGAAATGGCCAATTGCGAAGAGCCCAAGGCCAAAATAAGTTTACCAGCTTGGTATATCAAAAAATATAAAGTTAGTATGGTGGAGCAGAGTAATCGAAAAAAGCAGTGGAAGAGGTTATAACAGTCAGTAGTAAGAAAAGTTAGTATTTTTCAGGGAACTTTAGGGACTGTTTTTGAGTAAAGATAAAACAGAAATGTCTTTTAGCTTAAACCCTATTTAAAAATCACATGTAAAATGACATGTCCACTTCTTTAAGTACAATACAAAGAGTATTTTTCTTAGTGATTCAGACTCATTCAATGTTGCTGCTAGAAACATAAAGAAACAAGAAAAGGAGCCCAAGGTATATTTAATCCAGAAGATATATGAAAATGGTACATAGAGTTTGTTATTTTTAAAACTAAAAACCTGATACTGCTGCATTCTAATAATTTTTCTTTTTCCGAAAACTTGAGGAAAGCCCAAAACTCTTACCTAACTGAAGTTCCTGCAGTCTGATTTTACTTAAGATTTCCCTAAACTGACACTTCATGGGAAGAACAGAGATGTAAAAATAAATAAGGAATAGAATTCTGCAGGTTCATCTGCCAACTGTCCCCCTGACTCAACAGTCCGCACTGTACTTCTTTTAATTTTCTGAAGACAATTTGCTCTTTCCTGCCTCAGAACTTCCACATACATCATTCTCCGGGTCTAACACTCTTCCCCAGCCCTTTCATCCGACTGACTCCCGCACGTCTTTGAGGATTCAGGTTCCATCAAACAAACACAAAGAAACTGGCTCTCACAGAAGGGACTGGACCTCCCTTGCACCCATGCCCGGTGACATGCATCTGTGGTAGGAACCCTTAACGAGTCCCACCAAAGCAAGCTCTCAACCATTACGCTTTACTGAGTTTTCAAGTAGAAGAGTCCAGACATAAAGTCAGACTGCCTAACTTTAAATCTGAAAAAAAAATGAATAAAAATCAATCAGTCCTGGGTCTGGCTTCCTACCCGGATGACCTTGGTCAGGTTCCTTACCTCTCTATGCCTCAGTTTCTATCTCTGTAAAAAGTAATTAATAATCACACTTAAAGCTCACAATGCTGTTATTGGGGTTAAAAGATTTTATTTTACTTAACTGTAATTCAATTTAACTTGTGATTAATTTAAATTTAACTATATGTATCTTAGAGTGAGTATTTAATAAATGTCCACTATATTTGTTGAATAAATGAAGGAACATGTCAGAATAAAGATCTGGAAAAGCTTTCTTCACAGACTTACTTTTTTTCTCAGGTTCTGACATAAACATCACTGCCATATCAAACCTTTTTAATTCAGAAAGTTTTTGTAAGATTTCAAAGATGAGTGATGGCTCTTCTTTCCTGAAACAATCCAAATATAAAACAAATGATTAATTAAAAGTAGCTCATATAATTCTGTTTTTCTAACACAGTATTTCTAATCATACATAAATAAGGTCTCCATTTATCTTTTTTCCCTGGATGTGGTCTACATTTTAAGTGCCCAAATGAAGAGATTTATCAAGTAACTGAAGAAATTATAATTTTCTTAAATGTGAGGCTTAGCACAGACTTTTTAAAAATTTATTTTTTTATTTAAATTTAGTTAATTAACATAGTATATTAATAGTTTCAGGGGTAGAGTTCAGTGATTCATCAGTTGCATATAACACCCAGTGCTCATTATATCTCATAGCACAGACTTTATTAAATTGCTATCACATTTATCACTTCTACACCTCCCCTTCTTTAAAAAAAAGTTTTAAAGTCCTTTTTCCTCCTACCTAAACATTTCCCATATTATTGTTTGCACTTGTCATCTCTTCACAACTTCTGCAATGGTGAAATTTACCAGAGAGCTAATTTTGCTATACAGAAGGCAGTAAGTAATACGACATCAAGGAGAATAACTTTCCCAAACCACTACAAATAGCCTAACATTACAATATGCAGGTATAACAAAAAAAATTCCACTTACTCAATATAAAAGTCATGCAGAATTTTAATGATCTGGTTGAATACATCAGGATCCAGATTTTTCTGAAACAACTTAGGATACATGGATGGTTCAATTTGCTTGGAAAGATAAAAAGAGAAAATTATATCACAGTAACATTTATATATCACAAATTATGCATATAACAACTGCTTACATGAATATAGGGAAGAATACTGTTTATGCACTAGTGCTGACTGAGTAATGGGGTCACAGCGCAATGTAACTACGAGTGAAGAACAAAAGTCGGAGGAAATGTTAGGTAAATCACTCTGTTCGAGGCAGAGAAAAATCCATGAACAGAGAGATGTTCCCAAAGACAGGAAACTTGAAGAGAGCTCTCAAGGAGCAATAAAAATAACTAGTTTAAAAAACAGAATTACATGAGATAATGCACTTAGAAGTAACTGTATACTAGAAAACTGTAAGGGATTATTACTATAACCACACTTGAAAAGACAATGCTAAAATCCATTATTTGGTAAACTTCCTAAGATCTGATCCTTTTTCTAGGAGCAAATAAGAGCTCACATAAGAAAATGATTGTCTAAATATTGCAAGCAGTGCTTGGGGCACATGGAAGGCACTCAATGTGTTTTAACTTCTTTCCCCATCTTGAAGAATGAAGAATTAAATTTAAGTTAGGATTTCTGAAACAAGATCAAGTTATTTTAAACCACAGAACTTAACACAGAACCTATTTCCAAAGGTTTCCCAGTCGCAAACATTTAAAACAGTCTGGCTGAGGTAATACACGCAGGCACGGAAGGGTTCTACAAACATATTCTACAAAAAGCAGATACAGTACTATTGTACAGTACTAGTGACAAAATAAGTCCTATGACCTTCTACTTAAACTACAACTACTAGCTTCCTTTCTTACCTTCAAATACCGATACAACATACCCGGAGAATTTTTTAGTTGTCTGAAATCAGATTCAAGCTGAAATGAGTTTGCAGGAACTGGAGGAAGAACAGTTGTGCCAAACTGCGCAGGTGTCTTATCTATCTCTACAGAAATCTTCTCACTGAAAGACTGACATACATCCTGTTTCAAGCTGACTGGAGGTCTGAAATATATCAGAGGCATCAAACAATTAGAAAAGAACCACAAAAGCTTATACAAGGAAATGTCTATGGAGATTTTCAATTCCTGACTTTATTAACATAGTATTGTAACTATTTATATTCCACACGTAGTGAACTCTTCTGGCTAATAAAAACACACCTATATTTTTGGCAAGGCAGATAATGCTTTTGCCAATTTTTTAAATATTTATTTATGTTCAGTTAGCCACTGTGTAGTACATAATTAGTCCCTGATGCAGTGTTCAATGATTCATTAGTTAAGTATAATACTCAGGGCTCATCACAGCACATGCCCTCCTCAATATCCAACACCCTATTATCCCCCCACCCCCTTTCCTTTGCCAATTTTCACATGCTGGCTATGTAATGACTATTCTCATCTATTGCACTAATCTAGCCTGGCCACTTTTTGAAGCACACCATTTCTATATACTGCATCACTACATCACATACACTCACAACTCTGCCTTTCAGAAATCCAAATTATGATAGTTTCAGGAAAGATAGTCCCAGACACCAAGAAATGCTTCCTCCTTTTAAAAAAATCTGTCTGGGGCTGCCTGGGTGGCTCAGTGGGTTAAAGCCTCTGCCTCTGGCTCGGGTCATGATCCCAGGATCCTGGGATCGAGCCCTGCATCAGGCTCTCTGCTCAGCAGGGAGCCTGCCTCTCCCTCTCTCTCTGCCTGCCTCTATGCCTACTTGTGATCTCTGTCAAATAAATAAATAAAATCTTAAAAAAAAAAAAAAAATCTGTCTGTTCAGTGTTTTCCCCAAATCACTAAATAATCACTATCACTTTAAATAAAACCACTAAAATTCAACATTTAAAAAAAAAACTTTTTTTTTTTTTTTTAAGATTTTATTTATTTATTTGACACACACAGATCACAAGCAGGCAGAGAGGCAGGCAGAGAGAGAGGAAGGGAAGCAGACTCCCTGCTAAGCAGAGAGCCCAATGCGGGGCTCGATCCCAGCACCCTGGGATCATGACCTGAGCAGAAGGCAGAGGCTTAACCCACTGAGCCACCCAGGTGCCCCGCCCCCCCCCCAAAAAAACTTTTAATAGGATTGCTGAGTGGCAATACAAGAATGTATGAATAAAGTTTCAACATCCCCTGGGGTGACTGGGTGGGTCAGTCCTTAAATGTCTGCCTTCAGCTCAGGTCAGGGTCCCAGGGTCCTGGGATTGAGCCCCATAACGGGCTCCCCGCTCAGCGAGAAGCCTGCTTCTCCCTCTCCCACTTCTCCTGCTTATATTCCCTCTCTTACTATATCTCTTTCTGCCAAATAAATTAAAAATTTTAAAAAAGTTTCAACATCCCCAAATAAACCTAATTAATCTCGATCTTTCATATTCTCACCATTAAGCAGACACATGACTATTTTTTAAAATTCCACACATAATTTAAAGAGCCCACAAATAATCTTAGATATTAATGGCTAGAATAATGATGACTAATTTCTACATTTTTTATGAAGCTTCCTTTTAAAAATTTTTTTTGACAGACAGAGATCACAAGTAGGCAGAGAGGCAGGCAGAGAGAGAAGGGGAAGCAGGCTCCCTGCTGAGCAGAGAGCCCGATGCGGGGCTCGATCCCAGGACCTTGGGATCATGACCTGAGCTGAAGGCAGAGGCTTTAACCCACTGAGCCACTCAGGTGCCCCTGAAGCTTCCTTTTAAAAACTTTTTTTGCTGAATTACAAAGTGAAATACAAATACTAAAGTTCTAGAATAAAAATGCAGAGAATCAATTTGTTAAGATACTTTCTTACCTCTGAATTTCCCACTATGGTACAGGAATAGTGATCACACCTTAAGCAAAACCTCTCTTACGATTTAAGTACAAATAAAAATCTAGAACGTGAAGTTGGGCAGTTCAAAGCACTATGGTGATAAGCACATACCAGAAGTCTCATCAGTAATACCAATTTTCTAATGCATTATTGCCACTCTAGATGAGTATCAAGAGTATTTCTTCTGGGAAGCCTGGGTGGCGCTATCAGTTAAGTGTCCAACTCTCATTTCAGCTCAGGTCATGATCTCAGGGTCATGAGACCAAGCTCCACATGAGGTTTATGCTCTGCGTGAGTCTACATAAGATTCCCTCTCTCTCCCCTCGCTCTCACTACCCCCCCAAAATAATTTTTTTTTTTTTTTTTTAAAGAGTATTTCTTCTACTCACGGCAGGGCTGAAGTATCACTGATTTCTTCTATTTTCAATACTTTTGCTTTCGGAATATCACTGGTGGGCAAAAGGTCATCTTGGCTTGAATTCTTCTTACTCGCAGCGCCTGCATTTGCTATTCCGTCTGCCAGGTGACTAGGGTTGTTCTGTGGAGCGGCAGTAGTGCTACCCGGCACGTCAATGGTCTGGATCAAATTACCGGTCTCTTCAATAGTAACTTTCTTGAGTGGTTTCTACAACGATTAAAATCAATTCTTTAAATCAACATTAAAGGTTCCCTATTTTAGGGTCACCAATTAAAAGGCTGCAGTGTTCTTATAACTAGTATCAGCTCCCTATTTAGAGAACGTACTTAGATTTTAAGTTCACAGACTAACGGTTTTAAGTCAGTTCACTCTGATGGCAAGATAGACAGGGGTCATACTCTGAGAATACAAAGAATAAAAAAAGATGCACAGCACCTAGAGTATGTAAGTCTGAATGGGAGAAAGAAGAGCTGTACATATACATAATTCCAAGGCAATGGGACGCATGCTGTGAAAGGGGAAAGCACCACATGCTAAGAGAACACAGGGAAGGAAGACAAACAGTGGCATCAGGGGAGTCATCACAGAAAAGTACACAATGTGGAAGGGCACAGCATGGTCAGTGGAAAGATGAGAAGTCCAAAAGGGCTAGAGCAAGGGGAGGAGTTGGGGGGAACGAAGCCTGAAAGGCTGTTTAAAGACAGCTTATAAAGGAATTGTGTGCCACGTCCAGGAGTTTGGACTTGACCCGAGAGGCAAAAATGCCAAGAAAAAGTATGGCCAAATCTACAGTGAACTAACTGAAGGCAAGCAGAACAAGGTCAGACAATAACCAGCACTCTGTATGAAAGAGACTAACATTAAACTCTAAGCAGATTTAAAAAATAAATAAATAAAAAATAAAAAATACCTAAGTAGATTTTCTAAACATGCAGCCGCTGGACAAAACCAGCCCAGGATTAAAGATCTGCCAAATATGTCCACAAAGTCGGTAAGACTTGACCATAATTAGTTTCTAATGTAACAAAATAAGTAGGATTCACTGTTTATTTCAATCATTACAAATGTCAAACATGTTCAATTTCTTCTTAAGTTTACATATAATACTGTTATTTTTAATTTAAAAAACCCTCAATTTATTCTAAGTGTTCATTTCAACTGTATGGGTGAATTTTAAATCAAAAAGTTTTAAATATAAAAACTTTAGACATACATATTAAACTTAGTATTAAACCCAGACATTCTATTAACATAGCAAGATAAGACCTCTAACAGTTACAACTGAGTGTTACTGGATGAAAAAACATAAATTTTAAAAGCTATTAGCAAAACTGTTAACAGAATCCCAGCAGCCGTTCTATTTAAAGTACGATCATGTTAAGCTGAAGCCTTTGCCTTGCTGAGAACTCTGAACAGCAACAGTTTTCTCTGAAGATATTAACCAAGAATGGGCATGTGTCAGCGCTGCACAAGGGACTATGATTTCTGACAGGCAATAAATCACTGGACTAAATCAATACAGTCCCATTTAAAACAAAATCCTTTCAAAACTAACAACAGATGTGTAAACATGATCCTAATTTAAAAATTCCTTAATCAGTAGTCTCTGTGAAGTGTAGACCTATGAGTGGGTACTAGGAGCTACTAGTGCTGAGGGCTACTGATGGTTGGGAGTGACAGGGGGGATGACAGTATGCTGGTTAACAGGAGTGAAACACAAAAGATATCACTATAGAAAGATTTAAGAAAATATGAAAGGTTCAACTAACACTTTCTCAAAACTAAGATTTAGATGCATTTTATTTAGCTCTATGCTATGGCCATTTCAAGAAAAGGAAGAGAAAAGTAAAAATAAACAGAAAGGGGGGGCGCCTGGGTGGCTCAGTGGATTAAGCCTCTGCCTTCAGCTCTGGTCATGGTCTCAGGGTCCTGGGATCAAGCCCCACATGGGGCTCCCTGCTCAGTGGGGAGCCTGCTTCCCCCCCACTTCTCTGCCTGCCTGCCTCTCTGCCTGCTTGTGATCTCTGTCAAATAAATAAAATCGTAAAAATAAATAAATAAATAAATAAACAGAAAGGGAGAAAGAAGGGGAAGGGCCAAGTAGAAAGATGAAGTTTTGCTATAGGAAAACAGAAAAATGAAAATAAAACAAAATAAAGTATTTCAGCACAGACTATGAGATCAGGAGACCCTTCATTTACTACCACCTATCCAGGAACCCTGAGTACCAAGAGATCTACATCACTGCTCTCCTAGATGCTCTCTGGAGAAGATTCGCCCAAAGTACCCCCAGGCTGTCAGCCCATGAAAACGCAGACTTCCCTGGCCTAGGCTCTCATTTGACTCAAGTAATGCTAGGACTCTCCCTCCACTTCCTGGACCTTCCTCTCTTCCCTGACCTCTTCCCCAGTGGTATGGTTCTCTCACAAATATGTGACTGAGAAGGAAATTAATATCCATTTCACCTAAAACTGCCTTAGCATTAATGGATATTATTTCCTTCGATCGAAACTAACCTGTGAGTTATCCTCAGGGAGAAAAAGTAAGGATCACACAGGGATTAGGTAACTTGCCCAAGGGGGCTCAAATCAACTCTTAAAAACAGTACACCAAACAGCATCTTCTATCTTTCAATTAATGCCCACATTTTTATTATGAAGACCTACTACAAATATAAACAGCAATTTTTCCTCTTCCTGCTAAGATACTGGTTTATTTTGTTTGGGAACATTTACAGAATAGTCCACCCCAGATCTTTCATTTCACAGAGGTGTTTTAAGATCTTGCCACAAAAGACTTAAATGCATGTTGCATTTTCAAACTATTAACATAAACTGGTTTTTAAAGTGAGGGAGAAGAGAACCCCACAAATGTATAAAAGTCCTTATATTCTGGCCATGGGACATTTGATCTACCACACGGCCATGTTTTTATAATTATGGACAACAAAGTCTGACAAATGCTTTTTTTAACCTTATCAATTTTTTGTGAAAATGTCTTACAAAGATGTAAAAGTTTAAACCACTTTTTTAAAACCACTTTTCATTAAACATTTGATCACCTTAATTGAAAAGAATAGCAGCACATTAACATAATGTATGAAAATGAATACAATGTATGGAAGCAACTAGATTTATGCCTGTCCCGAAACAAGTCTTGTCTCAGAAAATCCAAGAATAAAGTCATAATAAGAACACCGGGAGTGGGGGGGGCGCCTGGCTGGATCTCAGTAGAGCACAGGACTCCAGATATCAGAGTCATGAGTTGGAGTGCCTACGCTGGGTGTGGAGCCTACTTAATTAATTAAAAAAAAAAAAAGAAAGAAAGAAAGAAAAGAAAAAAAAACAACACTAGAAAAGCATTTAACAGAAATTCACTGTTACCTGAAATATGACCTCGACAAAACAAACTTTCTTTGCTTCATTTTCTTCCTTTGTAAAAGGAAGATAAAAATACCTGCTCTGACTTCCTTATAAAATTAAGGCTCTCAAAGCATCCACCATGCAGAACAGCTACTTCCAGGAGGCAGTGAGAGGATCATGGCCAGTGAGGGGGGCACACAGGGGGATTCTGGAGGCTGACACCTTTCAATTTTTGACTTAGTTGGTGATTTCATGGGTGTTTACTTCATAATTATTTTTAAAATCTTAGTCTTGTGGACTCTTCAGCACAAAATAAATTGCTAAATTCATGCCAGCTACTCTTTGTTATAATATTGCAGAGAAAAAAACTGGCTTTGTTGGACTTAATGAAAAACAGTATGGTATACCAAAAACAATGTGCAATGTATATTTTTAAAGACAATTTGCTTATACTAGAGCTCTGCCTTAGGTGAATTTTTTTTTTTTTTTTTTTTTAAAGATGTAGCAAGGGTACTGAGGGTCTTGCAATGTAAGGGTAAACCTGGCTGAGGACACTGTACCCATCCTCAGGTTTCTCAGGATACCCCTGTGATGGCTATGTCACTTCCGCCCACTGAGCTGGAGAGCGGGGGGTCTCTAGCAGAGAAAAAAATGAGGCTGTTTAAACAAAGGCAGACATACACCACTTCTGAGGATGTGCACTGTACCAAGACCCCATGCTGGGTTCTCTGAGCCATGAAGTATACCTCTTTCTTTACAGCTGATCTGAGCCCCAAGCTGTCCACAGTTGTTTGATGAGTTATGAAAATACCTGAACCAGGCAGGGCCCTGTCGTGTCTTCAAGTATAGGGTACAGGGCTCCCCCTTATCCTTGGGGATCACCTAAGCATGTGGGAAATCCTCTGCCAATCAGAGACCAGAGAGTAGGGAAGAGTTCAAGGTGGTGGAAAAATGAGTGGAGGGTTTGTTTTCATTCTGCAGAGCCTATGCATATCAAAATAAACCTCCATTCCTCCCAGAGCCTTCATGAGATCCAGAAGCTGGTGCCGCTCCCCCTGAGGAACAGCAGCTTTGTCCCTACCAAGGACACAGAGAAGGGCAAGGTAAATGCTGTGGCCATTTTCAGCAGTACCCCTTTTGGGAAGCCTTTTTGTACAGCACTCTCCCTGGCCTTACCTCTGTTTTGTGTGTGGTGCGAGATGTCTGCTGTGTTACTTATTTTCAAAGTGCAAACTCTCAACCCAAGAGCCTATAGGCTTCTCTGTTTTCACTGTGTCATCTTGGCTGTGCCTCCAGAAGCCAAAGTACTTAAAGGCTGAGGACCTTAGGGCTGTGACTGTATATTTCTGGGAATAACATGGAGGGGATGACACCACACTCCACGCTGAATCCTCCTGGGCCGGCTTACTCCTTCCAGAACGCCTCTAGGTGGAATCATTGTTGTTTCCTCCTTTCCTGTTTCCAGTTAGGCAACTAACCTATTCAGAGTATCTCCAATAATCCTCTCAACTGGTAAATGTGAAATGCGTCCCTCCAACTTTACATTGTGTGCTTTGTGCAATTTTGAATGGTCTTAGAGAAGGTCAACTTCCTAACTCATCACTGCTCCATCTCTGTTGGTAAATATGATATATGCAGAATCCCTCCAGTTGTACCCTGGGTAAAAATATTCTGAATTATAGGAGGTAACAGATTTGTAGTAGAAAATGTACACTAGCAGTGAAGTCATGAAGAGAGAAAAATCAGTTACTATTTGCAGAGCCAGTTCCACACAAAGTCCTTCTGCTATGTTCATATGAGCAGGTTCTGCTGTGTCCTGAGTCACTGTTAGAACTTATCCTGCCTCTCATGATACATCATGGGAATTCTATAGCACACATCCAAACACATTCATGTTGTTATTTACAATTTTTGCCTTTTTCCATACAACATAATTACTATGTGTCTCACAGTGTACTTAAATCAGAACTACCTATGAATTGATAAGATAAACAGAGCTGAGCTTAGTTAACATTTATAAGTAACAGGTTCCTCCCAGAAAACACCCTCTCAGCTCCTCTCCAAGTCTCCAGGCATCCCCACCTCCGAGAGGTCACTGAGGCCACTGACAGAACTCGCAGAGAGAAGACCCCTTTTGTCAGGGAGGGAAGCAAAGGAAGAAGGTCGTGTGCTGGCAAGCAGAATTTTTCCATAGGAGTGGCCATGATTCCATGTGTGGAATGGGCTTTTTAATCTCACTCATTCTCTGTTCTCAATGCACAAAGAACCATCTCCTGTAGCCACAGAGGAGGGACACAGTGTTATCCTGGACACAGACGCCTGCCCGACTAGAGTATGTGACTTTGTTAGTTTGAAATTACTTCTGGTAATCCTCTAGGATGGAACCCCAGCTGTTCCACACTGGCAGACATGGGCAGTGACATGTGGTGACAGTAATTTAACCTCCTGGCCTCTTTTCCCCCAAGCTGCAGGCGGCACCCAGTGGGGGGACAGAGTTTTCTGGCACTGATGCTGCTCTCTAGGAACCTGGCGTAGGAGAGATGGCAGGTGCAGATGCCTGCTTTTCTGGGGTTCAGCTGTTGTTGATATTGGCTCTTTTGTCTGTCATATCAACACAGTTTTCACTTCTGCTCTGTAAGTCAGTATGGTGACCAGAGGACCCCCCCTTTACCAGGACCATCCTGCACGTGCTACTCCGTGGGCCCCCCCTTTATCACCATCCAGGGCTCTGAACCACCTCTACCCCCCGCACCTCGGTGGCCCCGGGAACCACCCACACCGCCCCACCCACACCACCTGATAAATGATCTGAGCAGTGTGAGCAGACTTGTAAAGCACATTCATCTTACTTTTGTTGTTGTTGAGCTTAAGTGCTGATTTTAGACCTAACCCCACAGAAGATGCAAGGCTATTATTATAATAAAATCACAGGGGCGCCTGGGTGGCTCAGTGGGTTAAGCCTCTGCCTTCAGCTCAGGTCATGATCTCGGGGTCCTGGGACTGAGCCCCACATCGGGCTCTCTGCTCAGTGGGGAGCCTGCTTTCCCCCTCTCTCTCTGCCTGCCTCTCTGCCTACTTGTGATCTCTGTCTGTCAAATAAATATCTTTAAAAAATTTTAAAAAAGAAAATATGTAGAAATATTTAAATTTGTAGTGTTAAGTCAATGAAAAAGTTATCCCAGAATTCTAAACAGCTGAATTTTCCCCATTTTTATTATATCAATAATCCTAAGAGTGCTTTTTAAAGATTCTAAAAAGAGTTTATTTATTCGACACTTTGTCTCCAACTCTTATTAATATAACACTGATATTTAAAATGGAAGGAAAAAATGAAAGAAAAGTGTTTCACTTACAGTTGACCCAAGATGAGATGGATTATCAATAGGTTTTATCACATTTTGCCTTTGTGTAGAATCGAGAAAAACATCATCCCAATGTCCTTTCTCAATTAAGTCCTTGAAAATAAATTTGTAAGCATGACTACCAAAATATATATTCTCAAGTTAGTTATATAATAGTAATGTGTTTCTGTTTCAGAAAACAAGACCATATTTTGGTAAAAAGAATACATTACCTTTTTAATTTTGGAAAGTTCAGTAACTGCTTGCTTATTCCCAGGTTCCAAAAGCAAAACAGTTTCAAAATCTAAAGTGAATTTTTAAGAAACAGAATAAATTAGTGAAAATATTTACAGAGTTCAAGACATGATACATTTAGTTAATAACCCAGGCTTCTCTCTAGAAGTTTTACTTAGGGCGCTAGGAAACAGGTTGAGCAAGAATAAGAGCTAAACATTGACCAGGTGCTCTTCTAGTTACTTTATGTGAATTCTCGTGTGACCCCCATCACAACCCCACTTTTCAGATGATACAACTGAGGTCTAGAGGTCATCTAACTTACCAAAGCTCACATTATTAAAAATGACAGGGTTACTCACTAAATGTTAAGACAGAATCTAAGAAAATTCCATATAATGGAATATTATTTGGCCTTAAACCTTGCAAGACATTAGCTAAGTTAAAGAAGCCAGACACAAAGGGACAAATACTGCATGATTCTACTTATATGAGGTACCTAGAACAATCAAATTCATAGAGACAGAAAGTAGAATGATAGTTACCAGCGGCTAAAGGAGGAAGGAATGGGGAGTTTTTGTTAATGGGTAGATTTTCAGGACTGGATGATGAAAGAGTGCTGAAGATGTTTGGTGGTGATGGTGATGGCTGCTCAACAGTGTGAATGTACTTAATGCCACTGAATCGTACACTTAAAAATAATTAAGATGGTAAATTTTATGTTATGTATATTTTACTACCATTTTTTAAATGCATGAGCTACAGCTGAAGCCAAGCTTAGAGAGATAAATGCACATACCAGAAAAGAAGGCAGGTTGAAAATCAATAATCTAAGTATTGATGTCAAGATATTAGAAAAACAGCAAATGAAACCTAAACAAAATAGGGGCACCTGGGTGGCTCAGTCCGTTAAGTGTCTGCCTTCAGCTCAGGTCATGATCCTGGGATCCCTGGATCAAGCCTGCATCAGGCTCCCTGAACAGCAGGGGGCCTGCTTCTCCCTCTCCTTCTGCCCCTTCCCCACTCAAGGCCGCCCTCTCTCAAGTAAATAAAATCTTTAAAATAAAATAACAAAAGCCTAAACAAAATTGAAGGAAAGAAAGAGCAGAAATATGTGAAACAGAAAACATATGCTATAAAACCAAGTTAGTTCTTCAAGAAGGCTAACAGACTGAATACTTAAAAGATCCTGGAAAAACAAAATAACTAGTACCAAGAATAAAAAGGAGCATCACTGCAGATCTCACATTATCCTCTAACCTTTAACAGCTGATTCCCTTTCTTTTTGCATTTTCCTTCTCACCTATAATTCAAATTATTAATTAACTATGATTGGCAATTAGCCAGATCAGACTGGACACTCTTAAAGTAAAAGATAATCTGGTCCACTATGAAAGCTGCATTCCTTCAAATCTGCAAACTATTCACGATCTGAACTGTGAAAGAAAATTTACTTCTGTAAGTTCTGTACCCTTGAACAATGGAAAAGCTACACAAATCTCTGCTTCTATAACATGGGAGTCTCATAAGAATGAGTGAGTGATAGTTGTTAGAAAGATAGTCATACCTTGTTTGGCCTCATTTAACTTTCCCAAAAATGTTCTTGCCGTTCCTCTTCTGGCAAAAGCTTTAGAGTATGAGCCATCTAATAAAATAGCTTGTGTGCAGTCTTTTTCGGCTTCTTCATATCTATTTAATATGACAAAATTACCAACTGGAAAATGCAGCTTATAGGTAAAACTTAACATAAACTGAGTTTCTAATGTAAAATGCAGGCATATTTATTTTAATTAAAAACTTCCAAATCTGTCTTTCAGAGGAAAGACTATTTTTTTTTTAATTGTTCACTCTCACCAAATCTTGGAAACATCTAGGAAGGAGGGAAAAGGTACAAGGTTAAAGGAAAGTCAGGATAGGAAGTGCCGGAAGAATGTAAAAAATGGTGGTAAAATACAAGCCAAGCAGACAAAAGAATACCACTGGCTGGAACCCATCCTGCACCCCGCCAACACTCAATACACACAGGTACTACACTGACAATTAAAACTGGCATTCATTTTCTAATAAAACTTAGTATTTACCCATCTAAGGATCACCTAAGTTATACATCACCTGAGGAAAACCAATCTACACAAAACTCAGGACCTGTTACATGTGTGATGGCATATCATCTAACACCTTTCCTAAATTCTACTCAACCATGCAACTGGCCATCAATTCAGTCAGACTGGGTAGTGCTCTAATAAACAAAAAGTTAAGGGGAACTAAAAACAAAACAAAACAAAAAAGAACAGAAAAACTGAAGACCTCGTATATGTAAAAATGACATTAATGAATTACTGTGAATTTACTTGACATGATAATGGCATTGCAATTATGTATAAAAGACCCTTTAGGGATAAGATGTCATAATGTCTCTAATTTGTTTTATAATTCAGAGGGAAAAAAAGCTAACTAAATATAATGACAAAGGTATGGCTTGTTAACCCTAGATGATTTGGTACATGGGATTTATTATATTACTTATATGAAAGCTATAAAAGTTTCATAATAAAAAATTCCAAAAAAAGAAAATCTCCTGCAATGACATTCTCCCCAAAGCCTAAAATGAATGCCATCCTACCCTTGAAACAAGACCTCATAAGAACACAATCAAAATTTTGAGTGAACTTAAACATCTTCTAGTTCTTACTTCACTTTTCTTTCTTTCTTTTTTTTTTTTTTTAAGATTTTATTTTTTTTATTTATTTGACAGAGAGATATCACAAGTAAGCGGAGAGGCAGACAGAGAGAGAGGAGGAAGCAGGCTCTCCGCTGAGCAGAGAGCCCGATGCGGGGCTCGATCCCAGGACCCTGGGATCATGACCTGAGCCGAAGGCAGAGGCTTTAACCCACTGAGCCACCCAGGCGCCCCTTACTTCACTTTTCAATGGAAGAAAGAATATGTCTGTGTCTATGCAAGTGCATGTGCCCATGGCCCACTAATATATTCTTTCCTTTGCTGATTGTATCATTCTCTCATTCAGACACATGCATGCCCCCTTGTTCCCCCCACCCCAGTTTTCAGGGTAAGGTACTTTAAAGAGCAAAGTCAAAGGCCTGCCTGACTCTCCAGCTATGTTAACAGCCATAATATGGACCACTTGCCCTTTCTGGAAGTTACATTAACTTTTTCACTCTCATGCCTTTAAACCTGTACTGGGACACTCAACCTGTTTTTCACCTCACTTACTCTAACCAAAATAATGTATCTCTAATTGTGTCTATTGGTTTAAATGACAATAAATATACAAACAAAATTTACTTCTATGACAGGAGTTTCCTAACCTGAGGTCCTTTGCGAGATCTGAAAAGTGGGATGGGAAAAATATTACATCCTTATTTTCACTAACTTTTATATGGGATTTGGCTTTTCTTTCAATTATGACTATAAACAAAAAACCACAATAGCAAAAGCAATAGCTTTAACTTTGCCCCAATAAATATCATAGATACTTTCATATTACAACTGTTACAGATATCTCGAAGTATTACTTATGTTCACCACTGTTTCAGAATTACAGTAGTAATTAAACCTATTTGTATGTGACCACAGCATCCTAGTCTATAAATGCTCCTAGGACCTAAGTGGCCAACTAGTAGGCAACTAAGAACTCTGCCCTTAGTAGTCATCAGATACCAAAGAGCAAAGTCTCATGTTACCACACTGGTAACATAATCATTTGTGTTACTTTTTTATTTCCTATTCACACTTATTAGTTCATCAGTATGTGGAAGATGTCACAGATCAGCCCGAATTTAAATTTTCATATTATGTCTTCAAAACAAATTTTTGCTTTATATCTGCCTGTATTTTTAATGTAGTTTATTTCGTTGTGTCAATAAAAAAGTATATATACCACTATGTCAAAAATCGCAGTATTTTAAAAACTATATTTCAATATAATTGGATGCCTTTGTAACCTCAAATGTATACTTATGCATTCAAAAATATTCTGAGAAAGGTTCCCCATGCAGCCAAATGGGTCCACGGTACCAAAAAACTTCAGAATCCGTATTTTAAGTATTCACAGGTTTTTTCTTAAATTCTGTCACTAAAGTATAAAAGGTGATTACAACAGATATAAAGAACTATGAGACACAGTTTCTACCAGCAGATATTATCCTCCTGATTGTTCAACTTGGAACACCTGAGTGCATCCAGAAATAACTGTTAGTAGCACAGGACCAAGTTTTTGCCGTATATATAATCAATCAGATGATCTCAATGGCAACAATTCTCTTATGTATAAAACACTGCCAGATAAGAACTTGCCCAAAAGGTTCTGAGGTTAAAAATAATTTTTAAATCACTAATTCAGAATAACATGCATAAAACAAAGAAATGTTAAATTGTGTAATGCCACACTATTACAAGTGGGAAAATAGTAAGAGCAAACATTTACTGAATATGTACTGATACACACTCAATCTCTCTCATTTAAATTTAACGCTCAAGAATAAATAAATTTTATTTTATTACTATTTATCTAATGTGCCAATTTATGGTAAATTTCTTTTTCATCCTGAAAAGTATTAAGTATAACCAATCCTTACTTCTGAATCTTCAGATAGGCCATTGCTCTGTTAGCTGGAAGAAGGGCATTAGTGCCATCTGCTGCTATCCCCCGAGTATAGCATTCAATTGCTCTTTCATATTTCCCTTCTTTGAAAAATCCATTCCCCTATCATTTTGGAGAGAAGTATAAAGAAGAATTAAAAAAAAAAAAATTCAAAATATGCAAAAAGAATAAAAAATTAGCTGAATTCAAATCTTAAGTAAACACTATGAGAATACTCATCAATACTCTATCAGTTATTAAAGTATATGTTAATGTTAAATATCCAATCCATGATACATGTTCTAGAATCTGTTAGTTTAGGTTATGTTTTATAGTGGCATTATTCTCTTTTCAGTACTAAAAAGAAAAAAGTATACTACTATGCTACTTTACACCATTAACCATTATTCTACTAGTTAAATATTACATAAAACTTAAATCTAAAAAAACACTTTAATAAATATAGGCCCAAATATTATACTCTTCAATATTAGAAGCTGTACAATAGAATTTCATTAACTCAAATAATTTTTGTGAAAGAACAGAGTACCAGAATTGTATACCTCATTCTTTGGTAACACTAACATGTCTAAACACAGGATAAATTAAACCATACTGGAATGTACATACCAGACATCACTATAAGCAAACTTATTTATAATCAGTCAGGTTTCTCACAATCAATATCATTCCATATGTATTTATCATTCCATAGGTATTTTTCCAAAAAAAAAACTACAAATATGTTAAACTAATCTCAACTGAAGATTCTAAAGGAATTTTGATCAGAAACAGTACAGTATGAATTAATGAAAAAAAAATTCTAAGAATGAATTGTAACTTATTTCTATGTTAAATTTATAACCACCTATACATAAGTATGTTAAAATCCTCAAAAGTAGTTTGCTCCTTAAACTATGTTATATTTTTAATTATGTACTAAGTCATCAATTACTCAAATTCTGAATTAGTAAGCTCCAGGGTTTTTTTAGTATAATTTTCAGCTCTTATTGAAGAATTTTAACGTTAGAGAAGACAGAAACAAATACACAAGAAACGGAGAGTAAACTCAGCAAAACATATGTATGTTAAAATCCCTCTGGATTACCAGATCTTTCTCTGAAACGGCCTGCTGCTTATTCTGTTGCTCTTCAATTTGTTTCTTCCCTCCTTCAGGTGATTTAATCATTGTATCAGCTCCCTTTGGATATGAATTTTCTTTGGATGTTAAAGCCTAGGAGACACAGTAGTCAGCTAAAATAAAACAAATAACGCAAGATACATATATATTTGACTTTAAAATAGTAAATCACTCAAATGTATTAGAATTTTTGACACATTTCAAATTAATATTGAAATAATAGTTTTTACTCTAATCCAAAGTCTAATTTAAATTAAAAAACAAAATAGTGAATTTAATATACATCTTATTCCAATGAAAATAAGCCATATCCACTAATAGTAGTTGTTCATTTATTTATTCAAGAAATATTTATTGAATTTCTACACAGGTCAGGCACCATTCTAGGAACTATTTTCAAAAATAAAATAGATAATTAAGACCACACATCCAAATTTCTCATATTTAATATTCAGTCATTATTTAACCTCAGACAAAATACAAAAATATATAACATAATTCACAATTATAAGCAAGTTGATAAATTTATCAGATTATGAGCAATAAGTAATAGCAATATTTAAAAGCAGATTTTTGGGGCGCCTGGGTGGCTTAGTCGTTAAGCATCTGCCTTTGGCTCAGATCATGATCCTGGGATCCTGGGATCAAGCCCCACATCAGGCTCCCTGCTTGGCGGTAAGCCTGCTTTTCCTTCTCCCACTCCCCCTACTTGTGTTCCCTCTCTTGCTGTGTCTCACTCTGTCAAATAAATAAAATCTTTAAAAATAAATAAAAAATAAAAAATAAAAGCAGATTTTCCCAAAACACTTTTTCCTCCAAGTTTTAACAGACGGTACAATAACTATAACTGACTGAACAGCAAAATGAAAGAAATATATAACTGTGCAGTATCATTTGACAGCAAATTTTTTAGCTAATAACTATTTTCTCACTGTTAAAAAACTAGCATTGTTTTTGCTAATATATAAACTATAAGGATGGAGCTTATATCAAAGAAATATGCAGAAGTTTAATATAGAAGTCAAAGCACAAGCCAATAAAGAAAAATTAGTGGGATAAGGAGAAGTAATTCTATCATCTGGGAAAGAAAAAAGCAGCGGTGGTTCACAGACATCAGGTAACTTTTTTTTTTTTTTTAAAGATTTTATTTTAAGTAATCGCCACACCCAATATGGGGTTCAAACTCACAACCCCGAGATCAAGAGTCGAGTGCTCTACCGACTAAGCCAGCCAGGTGCCCCCAGACAACTTTTTAAGATGATGACTCCTATGGATCTTTAAATATCATTCATTGTACTTCCTCTAGCTTGCAAATCTGTTTAGTAAAACTATACAGTACAAAGAACTAAAATCAGAAAAAGTCTATATTAAGTAATCTACAGTACAAAGACTATGCCAAAACCTTTACACTTCATCAAATAAAGGTAAGTAATGCACTTAATTTAAGTAACTAGGATTTACCTGATTAATTTTCCTGAGTTCATTCGTTGCTTCAAAGTTATTTGGTTCCAGTTCTAATACTTTTTCATAATCTAGGTAAATTAGAAGATTAATATTTGAAAGATAGCATATTTTAAAAATTCTACAAAACAATAATCATTTGCTACATGTGACAAACAGGCAAGTGTTCTGCGGCAAAATTAAGAGGAGTAAGAAATATTAACAACAGCAGGCTACTAGACTTTCTCCATTCTCCCTCCCCTAAGATAAAACCCTGACAGAATCCTGTGACAAATCACCTTCTTCCACCAACCCCAGAAAGGATACTTGCTATCATTAAGTTGTATATCATAAAACCAAGGAGCAGCAGAATTATCAGATTATCAACTTTATTCAGATTTTGTTATTTATAGTACATAAACCTATTTTATGGACTAATACAAGCCCCAGAATTTACAAATAAAGAAAAATGTGTTAAGAATTTTATATGCAGGGGCACCTGGGTGGCTCAGTGGGTTAAAGCCTCTGCCTTCGGCTCAGGTGATGATCCCAGGGTCCTGGGATCGAGCCCCACATCAGGCTCTCTGCTCAGCTGCCTACCTCTATGCCTACTTGTGATCTCTGTCTGTCAAATAAATAAATAAAATCTTTAAAAAAAAAAAAAAAAGAATTTTATATGCAGTGCCTCTGCCTCAAATTATCCAACAAGATGTTTTAATCCTTACTTTACAGATAAACTGAAAATCATAGGAGATCCATCCATAACCTTCCCTTTGGTCACCCACCTAATGTGATCGGTGTCTCACTTCACATTAGTGGAATGAGAATTTGAACCAAAGTCTAATTGGAGGCAAATAATGCATTCTTTCCCAAGTATCAAGATTCTTTTAAAAAGCAAAAATGAGCTTTATTCAAATACAGAATGCTCTCCAAAGGTAAGAACTGTGACTATCTAGTATTCTTTGTACAGCATCTGTTAAATTAAATCATTAGGGAATTTTTTAGATATTAAGGAACTGAAATACATTAATACCTTTTTTGGCATCCTCTAATTTTTGCAAAGCAACTCGAGCAGCACCTCGCCTTGCATAAGCCTTTGTATAACTTCTATTCAAGGCAATTGCTAAATTACAATCAGACTCAGCAACAGCAAATCTGCAATTTAAAAAAATTAAGGTTAATAAAATTCATTTGTTAACCCAACCTCAAAATTTGTTTCTGAAATCCCCAAGAAGGGGATTTAGCTCACAATTAAAGGTGTGTTTCCCACCTTCTTTTATTTACTTAAGGCTACTGAAAAGCATTAATTCGTGACGGTGAGATGTAAGTAATGTTCCCTTTAAAGCAAGGAACAAGAATGCCCACTATCACCACTTTTGTCATTATTGTACTAGAGGTCCTGACTAACACAGTTTCATAAGGAAGAAAAATAGATAAAAAGACTGGAAAATAAACGAATAAAACTGACATTCTCACATGATATGATGGTCTACCTAAATCACTCAAAACAATCTAGAGACACTGTTAGAAATAATCAAAGTTTGCAAGGTGGCTGCTTTACTAGAGATAAGCAACAAAAAACAGAAATAAATCTAACAAAAGATATTTAAAGACCCATATGCAGAAAATTTGAAGACTTTCTTGAAAAACATTAAAGAAGACTTAAGGGGAGATATAGCACATTCATGATCTATAATAAGTCACAGACACATGGCAATATAATTCTCTCCAAACTGAGCTCTAAATCCAAAGCAATTATAATCAAAACCCCAACATAACTTTTTAAGGAATTTGACAAGATGATTCTAATATTCACACTGATAAGCTAAAGTCCAAGAATACCAAAGACATTCCTCAAAAATAAGGTAAGAAAACATGCCCAATGCCATATACCAAGACTTATAATACTACAGCAATTAAAGATGGTATGGAACGGGGAGAAGGATAAGCAGCAGATCAACTGGAAAATACAGTGACATAAAAGAGATCAGTACAAACTTGACACAGAATAATGGTGGCATTGCAGATCCATGGAGAAAGCATGGATAGTCAATAAATAAGACTAAATGACTGAAATATTCATATGAAAAGATATGAAACTGGAATTCTACCTCAGCATATATTAAGACTTAAACGTGAAAAGCAGAACATAAAACCTTTTGAAAGAAAGTACAGAAGACTATATGAGCTCAGGGAAGGAAACTACCTTTTTTTTTTTAACAAATCATATTTTTAGAAGTGCTAACCTTTAAAAAAAAAGTCAATAAATTGAAATACACTAAAATTAAGAATTTCTGTTCACTGAGACTTCACAGAGAAAGAAAAAAAGCAAATTGGGAGAAAATAAAGCAAATTAGGAGAAAATAATTATAAAAAAACACTGAAGGATTAGCATCCAAAATAAAGAATTTTTAAAAATCAACAGAAAAACAGCCTAACAGAAAAGTGGCCAAAAGACAAAACGGGCATTTCACAGGGGTAAGAAAAAATACAAGTGGTAAATAAATATATAAGACAATGTTCCACATTACTAGCAACTGTGGAAATGCAAATTAAGACCACAGTGAATTACCATTTTACATCCACTAGATTGAAAACAATTAAGAGGCCCGATTCTACCAGTGCTGGTAAAGATAATGGAGCAAGCATTCTTACATGCTCCTAACAGGAATACAAATTCATACAACCACCTTTGTACTACTTATACAACTGGTCATCACCATGTAAAGTTGAACATATATACATCCTGTGACCCAGCCCCAAGAAACACTGCATGCATGTAGGTTTTTTTTTTTTTTTTTTTTTTTAAGATTTTATTTATTTATTTGACAGAGAGAGATCACAAGCAGACAAAGAGGCAGGCGGAGAGGGAGAGAGGGAAGCAGGCTCCCTGATGAGCAAAGAGCCCGATGCGGGACTCGATCCCAGGACCCTGAGATCATGACCCGAGCCGAAGGCAGCGGCTTAACCCACTGAGCCAATTATTTTCCATAACTTACACATACTAAATTATAGTTATATTATAAAATGTAAATATTATAATTTGACAGGCTATTAACAAGTTTCAGAGACCTAAATATGCCATTTAAGCTATTAAAAAACTCAGATACCCATATAATTTGTATTTCCAAATAATTATTTAACAGTTAAAATTTTTAATATTCAAGAAATATCTTGATGGTATTTGTCTTTTTTTAAATTCTTACGTAAGTCCATTCTCTGCTTATGATAAAACTATAATACATTCATATTCTTCAACATAAATATGTATTTTTAAAGGGTCAGTATGACTTAAAGATAAAGATTAGAACATATTTTAAGTTTTCCATAATGAAAGGTCTCTAGGTTAAAGAGTGGATAAATGATTTTTCAAAATAAGGATATTAGGGGCGCCTGGGTGGCTCAGTGGGTTAAGCCGCTGCCTTCAGCTCAGGTCATGATCTCAGGGTCCTGGGATCAAGTCCCGCATCGGGCTCTTTGCTCAGCAGGGAGCCTGCTTCCCTCTCTCCCTCTCCGCCTGCCTCTTTGTCTACTTGTGATCTCTCTCTGTCAAATAAATAAATAAAATCTTTAAAAAAAAAATAAGGATATTAATTTCTATACAATATTTACCCAGCTAACTTTCTTTTGTGAATTGGGTAAAGATGTCATTACTCAAATTTTTATTGGAGGAACACCTTGGTAACGTGAACTACAGGAGCATGGTCTGAACATCTGAAACCATTTAAACCATTTAAAATGGTTTGAATAAAATAACTCAATAAAAAGAAGCGAGCCGTAAGAATTTATAGCTGAAAAGAAATATAGTACGGGTTTCATCTCTTCACAGACACTTTATCATGAAAGATTTTTTTTATTCTAATTTTTTTTATTAAGACAAATTTTCTAGAGCAGTTTTAGGCCCAGAGCGGTACTGAGGGGAAGGTACAGACACTTCTCATCTGTATACTCCCTGCCTCCACACGTGCAGGGCTATCATGATCAGTATCCCACATGAGAGTGGTACATCTGGACAAGAGATGAACCCACAGTGGCACACCATTATCCTCCAAAGTCCACAGTTTACATTACAGCTTATTCTCGGTGCTGAACATTCTATGGTTTGGAAAAAATATAAAATGGCATGTATCTATCATTACATTATTACAGAGTATTTTCATTGCCCTAAAAATCTCCTGTGCGCTGCCTACTCATTCCTTCACCACCCCCAACCCCTGATAACCACTTATCTTTTTATGGTCTCCATCGTTTTGCCTTTTCCAGAATGTCACAGAGTTGAAAAGTATGAAATCATACAGCATATAGATTTTTCAGATTAGTTTCTTTCACACAGAAATATGCATCTTAAAGGGGAGCTAAGATGGTGGTGTAGCAGGAAAACTGTAGGCTTGTCTCATTCCTCCAACTCAGCTAGATAAATATCAAATATCAAATCATTCTAAATAGCCAAGTACTTGACCTGAGGACTGACAAAACGAACTGTACAACTCGAGGGAGAGGAGACCCTATCAAGGAAGGTAGAGAGTGCAGAAATGTGGTTTGGGAGAGAAACGGATCTCAGGTGCTGTGGAGTGGAGGGAGCCCTGATCCTGATCGAGAAGAACGGTGATAGAGTAGAGTGCTCAGGGACAGGCACAGCAAATCCCCAAAGTCACTGGCTTGGAAAATGAGAGCAGCTAATTTTCAGGAGTTTTTGCAGCCAGTAGGACTTGACAACTGGAGTTTTAGAGGTTCGGCTTGGCTGGGATAGAGCCCTGAGGCTGCTGCCCTGCTCCTGGGGAGAAGGCAGGCAAGCTACCTGGGGAAGAAGAAGTGATCTGAGGTTCGCCTATAGCACACGGGAAGACTGTTGACTCTTCTTGGAGCACTCTTCTTGGAGAGGTAGCATCCACAAAGACACCTTTTAAGGGACGAAAAAGCCAGCAGGTGCCATTTCCCACCCCTGCCCCCCAGCAGAGGTGCAGAGACACCTGCTGAGGGCAGCTAACCCGGCTAGTCCAGATACACTGGCTGTTTAGCCGGCTTTGCTGCAAATCCCACACCCCTGCGCTGTGGCATCACTGCCCTTCTTGGTCAAACCTGCATTCGTCCCTGTGCAGCAAGAGCCTCCACCAGAAAACCAGCTCAGGTCTCCTTTAAAGTTTAGAGTTTTAGAAGTCAGCAGGCTTGGCTAGGACAGAATGCAAAGTACACTGCACTGTTTCCAGCAAGAAAGCAACCAGGAGACACACAGCCTGGAAACAGCGACCTGAACACCTAGGAAACTGCTCTTCTAGGAGTGTTTCCCTGAGAGCAGCAAGTGGAGACCCCTCTCCGGGTACAAAGGAACCATCCCTCCAACCCCCCTTAGCATAAACCAACTTCAGTCAACAGCACAGCACCAATACTGGCTGCCTAACCTGCTTATTACACCAAGTCCCAGCCTCCTGCGCCCCAGTGGTATGGCTTTTCTCAGGCAAGTGTGCCTAAGTCCCAGCGCAGCAGGCCCTTTCCCCAGACCACCAGCAGAAACCCCCACACGCACCATGTCTACCGACCAGAGTTTTCCGCAAGGTTTCAGTTCTAGTGGTAGTAGCAGCAGCAGGTCTCATTTAACAAGCAGACCAGAGCACCCCTAGTTAAAACTTGCCATACTCTGGCCAAGGTTCAAACACTGCCCACAGCAGGCAAGAAGAACCTCTGCTGATACCTGACCTGAGGGACAGAACAGCCAAACACAGCAGCAGAGTCCACACAGCATACACCGGACACTCCTGGAGCACCACGCCCTGGACACTATATGACCTCTTCTCCAGAAAGCTAGGAAACATCACAGGCTTTTCTAAAATACAGAAGACAGAGACTCAGACAAAATGCCAACACAGGAATTCATCCCAAAAGAGAATGAGAAAAGGTCATGGCCAGAGATCTAATCAAAACAGATAAGTAATATGCCTGATGGAGAATATAAAGCAACAATCAAGGATACTCACTGGGCTTGAGAAAAGTATAGAAGACATCAGGGAGACCCTTGCCACAGAGATAAGAGTTAAAACACAATCAGAATAAAAAATGTAGTAACTGAGATTCGAAACAGACTGGATGTAATGACCCCAGAGACGGAAGATGCAGAGGAACAAATAAGTGATACAGAAGATAGAATAATGGAAAATAAAGAAGCTGAACAAAAGAAAAGAATTATGGATCACAAGAATAGACTTAGAGAACTCAGTGACTCCATCACATATAACATTCATACCGTAGGAGTCCTAGATGAAGAAAAGAGAGAAAAGGAGGCAGATTTATTTGAGTAAATAATCACTGAAAACTTTCCTAATCTGGGGAAGGAAGCAGACATCAGAACCCAGAAGGAAGCAGACATCAGAACCCAGAAGGCACAAAGAACTCCCACCAAAATCAAATGAAATAGGCCAACACCAAGACATATTGCAGTTAAATGTGCAAAACCTAGTGAGAAAGAAAAAATCCTAAAAGCAGGCAGAACAAAAGAAGCACCTAACTTGCACAGGAGACCCATAAGGCTAAGTGGAGATCTCGCCACAAAAACCTGGCAAGCCAAAAGGGAATGGAATGATAGATACATTCAACGTGCTGAACGGGAAAAACACGCAACCAAGAATATTCTATACAGCAAGGCTGTCATTCAGAATTGAAGGAGAGATTAGAGAGTTTCCCACACAAACAAAAACTAAAGGAGTTCATGACCACTAAACCAGCCTTGCAAGAGATATTAAGTGGACCTCTGAGTGGGAAAAAAAGACCAAAAGTGACAAAGACTAAAAAGTAAGAGAAAATCTCCAGAAACAACAACAGAAGTAATAAAATGACACTAAATTCATATCTATCAGTAAGTACTCTGAATGTAAATGGACTAAATGCTCCAATCAAAAGACACAGGGTGTCAGAATGCATTAAAAAAAAAAAAAAGACTCATCTATATGCGGCTTACAAGAGATTTATTTTAGACCTAAAGACACCTGATTGAAAGACTGAAAGTGAGGGGATGGACAACCATCTATCATGCAAATAGAAGTCAAAAGAAAGCTGGAATAGCAACACTTATATCAGACAAACTACATTTTACACCAAAGACTGCAATAAGAGATGAAGAAGGGCACTATATCATAATAAAGTGAACTATCCAAAAAGGAGATCTAACAACTATTAAATATTTATGGCCCCAATGTGGGAGCACCCAAAAATATAAAATAATTAATAACATAAAGGAACTCAATAATAATACAATAATAGTAGGGGACTTTAACACAGCACTTACAGCAATGGACAGATCACCTAAGCAGAAAATCAACAAGGAAACAATGGCTTTGAATGACACACAGACCAGATGGACTTAATAGATATATGCAGAACATTTCATCCTAAAGCAGCAGAATACACATTCTTTACAAGGGCACAGGGGACATTCTCCAGAACAGATCACATACTACGTCACAAATCAGGCCTCAACAAGTACAAAAAGAATGAGATCATATCATACATATTTTCTGACAACAACACTATTAACCTTGAAGTCAACCACAAGAAAACAAAGGAGCACAAATACATGAATGTTATAAACAACACCCTAGTAAAGACTGAATGGATCAACCAGGATATCACTGAAGAAATAAGAGAATACAAGGAAACAAATGAAAATGAAAACATGATGGTTCAAAAGCTTTGGGATACAGCAAAAGCGGTCCTAAAAGGGAAGTATTCAGCTATGCAGGCCTACCTTAAAAACCAAGAAAAATCTCAACTATACTACCTAATCTTACACCTAGAAAGGAGCTAGAAAAAGAACAACAAACAAAGCTTAAAGCCAGCAGAAGAAGGGAAATAATAAAGATCAGAGAAGAAATAAATGATACAGAAACAACAACAAAAACAGTAGAACAGATCAATGAAACCAGGAGCTGGTTCTTTGAAAGAATTAATAAAATCAATAAACCCCTGGCCAGACTTATCAAAAAAGAAAAGAGAAAGGACCCAAATAAATAAAATCACAAAAGAGCAAGGAGACATTAACAAGCAAGACCACAGAAATACAATTATAAGAGAACATTATGAAAACTTACATGCCAACAAATTGGACAACCGGGAAGAAATGGGTAAATTTCACAGAAACATATAAACTACCAAAACTGAAACAGGAAGAAACAAAAAACTTGAACAGACTGATAACCAGCAAAGAAACAGAATCAATAATGAAAAATCTCCCAACAAAAGTCCAGGACCAGACAGCTTCCCAGGGGAATTCTACCAAACATATAAAGAAGAGTTAATACCTACTCTTCTCAAACTCTTCCAAAAAAATAGCAATGGAAGGAAAACTTCCAAATTCATTCTACGAACCCAGCATTACCCTGATTCCAAAACCAAAAAGTCCACTAAAAAAGAGAACTACAGGCCAACAACCCTGAAGAATATGGATGCAAAAATTCTCAACAAAATACTAGCAAATCAAATCTAACAGTACATTAAAAGAGTCACTCACCACAACCAAGTGGGATTTATTCCTAGGCTGCAAATATTTCCGTATTTGCAAATCAATCAACATGATATACCACATTAATAAAAGAAAGGATAAGAAACATATGATCCTCTCAATAGATGCAGAAAAACATTTGACAAAGCACAACATCCATTCATAATAAAATCCCTCAACAAAGTGAGAACAGAGGAAACATACCTCAACATCACAAAGGCCATCTATGAAAAACCCACAGCTAACATCCTCCATGGGAAAACACTGAGAGCTTTTCCTCTACAGTCAGGAAGAAGTCAGGGATGTTCACTCTCACCAGTTATGTAACATAGTACTAGAAGTCCTAGCCTCAACAATCAAGACTACAAAAAGAAATAAACAGGATCCAAATCAGCAAGGAAGAAGGCAAACATTCACTTATGCATATGACATGATACACTATATAGAAAACCTAAACAACTCTACCAAAAAATTGCTAGAACTGACACACAATTTCAGTAAAGTTACAGGATACAAAATCAATGTACAGAATACTGTTGCATTTCCATACATCAATAATGAAGCAGCAGAAAGAGAAATCAAGAAATTAATCGCATTTACAATTGCACCAAAAACCATAAGGTACCTGGGAATAAACCTAACCAAAGAGGTGAAAGATCTGTACTCTGAAAACTGTTGAACACTTAAGAAAGAAACTGAAGAGGACACAAAGAAGGGAAAAACATTCTACACTCATGGATTGGAAAAACAAATATTGTTAAAATGTCTACACCACCCAAAGCAATTCACACATTTAACACAATCCCTATCAAAATACCAACAGCATTTTTCACAGAGCTAAAACAAACAATCCTAAAATCTGTATGGAATCACAAAAGACCCCAAACAGCCAAGGAAATCTTGAAAAAGAACAATAAGGCTGGAGGCATCACAATTCCAGACTTCAAGCTATATTTCAAAGCTATAGTCTTCAAGACAGTATGACACTGGCATAAAAACAGTCATATAGATCAATGTAATAGAATAGAAAACCCAGAAATGGATCCACAATTCTATGGTCAATTAATCTCTGACAAGCCAGGAAAGAATATCCAATGGAAAAAGATAGTCTCTTCAATAAATGGTGTTGGGAAAATGGGACAGTAACATGAAAAAAAAAAAAAAAAAGAAAGAAACTGGACCACTTTCTTACACCATACACAAAAATAAAAGTCAAAATGGACAAAAGACCTAAATGTGAGACAGGAAACCATCAAATGCCTAGAGGAGAACACACGCAGTAACCTCTCTGACATTGGCTGTAGCAACTTCTTACTAGATATGTCTCCAGAGGCAAGCAAAACAAAAGCAAAAATAAACTACAGGGACTTCATCAAAATAAAAAGCTTCTGCACAGCAAAGGAGGCCATCAACAAAACTAAAAGGCAACCCAAAGAATGGGAGAAGATATTTGCAAATGACACATCTGATAAAGGATTGGTATCCAAAAATCTATAAAGAACTTATAAAACTCATAAAGCACATAATCCAGTTAAGAAATGGGCAGAAGATATGAGTAGACATTTTGCCAAAGAAGACATACAAATGGCCAATAGACACATGACAAGATGCTCAACATCACTCATCATCACACATTAAAACTACAATGAGGTATTGCCTCATACCTGTCAGAATGGCTAAAATTAACAACACAGGAAATAACAGGTATTGGTTGAGGATGGGCAGAAAAGGGAACACTCTTACTCTGACAGTGGGAATGCAAACTGGTGCAGGTACTCTGGAAAACAGTATGGAGGTTCCTCAAAAAGTTAAAAACAGAACTACCCTACATTCCAGCAACTGCAGTATTAGCTAGTTACCTAAAGGTTACAAAAATACTGATTCAAAGGGTACATGCACCCCGATGCTTATAGCATACCAACAATAGCCAAATTATGGAAAGAGTCCAAAAGTCTACAGTAAAATGGGTAAAGAAGATGTAGTATATACACAACAGAATATTACTCACCCCTCAAGAATGAAACCTTGCCATTTGCAATGATGCAAGTGGAGCTAGAGTGTATTATGCTAAACAAAATCAGTCAGAGAAAGACAAATACCACAGGACTTCACTCATGTGGAATTCAAGAAACAACACAAATGAATATGGGCCGGGGGGCGGGGGGGAACAAACCAAGAAGCAGACTCTTAACTATAGACACAAACTGAGGTTTACTGGAGAGGAGGTAGGCGAGGGAATGGGTTAAGTGATGGATATTAAGGAGGGCACTTGTGATAAGCACTGAATCTTGCATCTAAGCAATTAATCACTAAATTTTACACCTGAAACTAGTATTACACTATGTGTTAACTGGAACTTAAATAACAATTTGGAGGGGAAAAAAATGAAGATTCTACCTCCATTTTCAAGGAAAGAAGAAATAATCTTTTTATGATTTATGATTCCCAAATGCTAGTCTGCAGGCAAGTTCCAGAATTTGGGACAAGTTTTTACTACGTTATGATGAAAACTGGGAAAAGACAGGCCATACAGTAAATTCTTAAAATGTCAAATGATTTCATTAAAAGACCTTTCCAGGGGCACCTGGGTGGCTCAGTCATTAAACATCTGCCGTCAGCTTAGGTCATGATCCCAGGGTCCGGGGATCAAGCCCCACTTTGGGCTGCCTGCTCGGCGGGAAGCCTGCTTCTTCCTCTCCCACTCTCCCTGCTATTGTTCCCTCTCTCGCTGTGTCTCTGTCTGTCAAATAAATAAATAAAATCTTTTTAAAAAATAAAAATAAAAAATAATACTGCCAAACAGCCTTTTGTTCAAGAAATTATAATGACAGCAAATGACCATATGTTTGTTTTACTAGGCTTAGTTATGAGAATAAAAAGTAACACTAAAAAAAGACAGAGAAGAAATATGCATCTAAGGTTCCTTCATGACTTTTCACGGCTTAGTAACTCAGGCCTTTTTATCGCTCAATATTATGTCACTGCCTGGACGTCTGAAAGATTTTTAAAAAAATCAGCCTCCATACACAGTTAAAAGAGTCACACACATTATGGGAATCCCTTACTTTTTCAACCTAAAGTATGCTGACGCTCTGTTTGTTGGCAACACAGGATTATACGGATCAGCATCCATGCCTTTGGTGTAGCATTCAATTGCTTCATCATAGTTTCCTTGTTTGAAGTATTTATTGCCCTGAAAAAGCATATGGGATCAGATATATACCGGCAGAGAATTGCAGAACCATTTTCTTTCAATATTATGCATCTCTTTCTAACTCATTAGCTCTGTGTTCAAGGATAATAGGTAAGAAAAAAAATTAAGCAGAATGGTCTTTCAACAAATGCTGAAATTCACTAGTCACTGTATGAGCATAAGGCAAAAAAGCCTTGGCAGAAAAATGAGTAACATACCTAGCATTATGCACTTTTGATTTGACAATAACCCACAGAAATGTAACAAAAGAAAGACATCAAGATGAGGTTTAATCTGTAAGGAATTCCACCTTCTTGAAAAGCAATATAGTTTTATAATGAGGCTTTCTAAAGAGAGATGTTTAACATTTCTAAAAAGTAACCAAAGATGACCTGTGATATGGAGGAGTGGAATTTAATATTCATGTCAAGATTCACACTCTGATTTTAAGTTACTTTAGTCTACTACCAAAAAAAAAAAAAAAAAAACCTAAAAGGACTCGTACAGTCCATGCATTTTACATATAATTCATTTAACATTCATAACAATCCACTGAAGTTTAGTAATACTATTAATCTTATTTTTACAGTTAAGAAAACTGAAGTACAGGTAATTAAAGAACTTGTCACAGGATCTGAACCCATACAATCTGGTTTCAAAGCATATACTCATAACCAGCAAGTTATACTGCCTCTTGATATAGATACAGCCAGTAACAAGTTTGAACACCCCCTAAACTACATTGAAGAGATATTGAGATCCACATAATTTTCTACATATCCTGCTTACATGAAGGAAACAATGCTAGCCTAAGGAATACCTTTTCTTTTAGAGCAAGAGCCTTTTGTGAATCTATGTGAATCCCATCTTCTTCTGACTCTGATTCTTGAGACACAGAATCATGGGTATTTTCTTCTTTATCAAGCTCATCAAGGATACTGTCCTGAAATTATAAGTAGAACAGTGCTCATAATTACATGACCATTAAAAAAAGAAAAAGTAGACTCAACAGAACTTAGGTTGTAATGATCTAAGGACCTGAAGGCCTACAGTTGCTTTCAATCCAAGTAGCCTCTAATTGTTAGGATTATCTCCAGAGAAAAATGTACCCTTGTTTAGAAAACCAAGATCCAGGGGCACCTGGGTGGCTCAGTGGGTTAAGCCGCTGCCTTCGGCTCAGGTCATGATCTCAGGGTCCTGGGATCGAGTCCCACATCGGGCTCTCTGCTCAGCAAGGAGCCTGCTTCCCTCTCTCTCTCTCTCTGCCTGCCTCTCTGCCTACTTGTGATCTATCTCTGTCAAATAAATAAATAAAATCTTTAAAAAAAAAAAAGAAAAAAGAAAAAGAAAACCAAGATCCAAACCACTTGAAGAATCTAGCTTTGAAGTCATGAAGTAATATCTAAGTCAACAGAGTCTATACCACCCCTAAATTACAAACTATTGGTAGTGAGGTATTTATGGCTTGACATACACAAAGTTTGGAAATAACCCCAAACTAATGTAATAAAGAACCAATAGCCAAGAAAGGGTTTTTACTAAAAACCTTTTTTCTTCCTTATTCTCAAAACATGAAAAACTACCTGTAAAGCACATTAACTCCTAATCGTCACAAAAACCTATGAGGTAAGTATAATTCCCCATGTTTTTTTTTACTGAAAGGAACCAAGACTCAGAGGTTTGTTAACTCAAGAACACTCGGCTAATGAGTGGCCAAGTCAGGATTTGAATCGAGACAAATCTGCATCCTCTGAAGAGCTCTCAGTGACTATGTTATATTGTCTCTCAATGAATTCCAAAATTCCAGCTGACTCTATCAAAGAAAATACATAATATACTAATCCAACAATTCCCAATCTCTTTTGGATCACCTATTCCTCTCATGGTAATGAATCATCTCATAAACCCCATCAGGATTTTTAAATCATGTTTATCATATATAATAAAAGAATGGTTTTTAGTAAGAGACTTTAAAACCAGTAAGTGTTAAAAAGTTCATTAAAACTCATTTAAACAAAAACCTTGATTATATAAACAAAATTTCTTGCATTTAATACCATACTATTTCATGTCAAAAAACCCCAAATCATTGGTAAACTGAAAAATAAAATAAAATCTATGCTTAGTTTCACTGAATGAACATTAAGAGACTGAAACTCAGCTAAGTGTTTTAGCATGAAGATTCTACAAATCCCACCAGCCTCCCGACATTAAAGAGCCAAGATTACCTAACGCTGTTATGCTTGCATGTGTAGACCACTAGCAGCAGCAGCACACTAAAGCAGCTGCTCAGATCTCAACTCGAGTGGAAAGGTAAGTAAACACCTACATCTTGTATAGATAAACGAAAATGACGTCAAGCAATGCAGTACATCATGATGGCAATGGCCACACAAAGGAGTTCAATCGATATCTGTTGAATGAGTAAATGACTGTGTAGAAAGCACCTCTCTCAGAAATGATCTAAGGACGATGGCTCTCAGGAAAAAGCATTATAGGAAGATACCACCTTAAGAAAAGGAAAAAGCTATATAATGAGGGATAAGGTCACCAAAAAATGAAGGTAGACTACATAATACTCAGCAGAAAAAATATGTTCAGAAAGTATCATTTCCCACAGCAATAAATCCAAGACTAAAATCATACTTCTCTTACATTGCAACAATACTGAAGCAGATGGCAAACTATTTAGTTAGTAGTCCCAGCTCTAACTTAAGTCAATTAGCCTTGGCTTCATTAAGAAAAATACAACTCATCTGGAAAACTTTGAGCAGTGTCTTCTAAAACTAAATATATATATAAACTATGACCTGGCAAATTCCCTCCCGGGTGCTTACATCCATCAAAAGACAAAGAATGTTCATAGCAGGTTTATTCATAATAGCCCCAAACTGGAAACAACCCAAATGTATGTTAATAGGAGAATGAATACACAAATTGTGATATATTCACACAATGGAATTCCAATCAGCAAGGAAAAAGAACAAATTATTGCTACTTAATAATATGAATCAATCTCAGACAATGCTAGCAAACAAAACCAAACACAAAAGAGTGCATACTGTATGATACATTTATATGAAATTCCAAAACTGACAAAACTGATCTATGAGAGATCACAATAGTGGCTACCTTTGGGAGGTAATCAAATGAAAAGGAAGGCTTCTGGGATGCTGGAAATGTCTTCTATCTTGATGCGGATGGTGGATTCTCAGGTATATACAGGAGAAAAAAATTCAGGAAGCTATACACTTAAGATTTTTGCACTTTACTGTATGTGTTTAAGAACCTCAAATAAAAATTTTAAAACAGAAAAGTCCAAATAAACATAAAAATCAGAAGAGTGGTTAGCTATGGGAGTAGAAGGAAGAAAAGATGGGATGGGGATGCACTATTTTTGAACTCTGAATGCAATGGTGGTTACCCAAATCTACATGTCAAAAAATGGCATCGAACTGTACATATACTGTACCATTATCAATTTCCTGGTTTTGACACTATACCATAATTAACGAAGATATAACCACTGGGGTAAACTGGGCGGGGAGTATGCTGGACCTCCACGTACTATTTTTGCAAAAACAAAAAAGAAAGAAAAAATAGAAAAAAAAGAAAGGAATCCTGGCTGTTTTAGCCAACTCACTGAAAGAGGGCTTCAGGAGAAAAAATAATCTAGTTAACTGAAAAGCACTGTAATTAAATTTGGATTCACATAAAATAATCTTTAAGTGAAAGACACAAAGGTAAGAACTTTATTTTTCATTTAACCCATCACTCTTAGCTAACTCCAAGACAATTTTATTCAAATACTAAGAAGCACATAAGGAGATTAACTCACCACATCAAGTTTTGCCCATGCCTCATAATCATAAGATTTTATCCTGTTTTTTGTGTTTTCATCTTTGGTTTTTTTAGAAGACTCTTTAGGCTTGCCTTTCTTCTTTTTCCTAAAATTCCCATTTCGAATAGGAGGTAAATTCTAGGGATGGGAAAAAAAATAAACACACAATGTTTGAGCACTGCTTTACTATTACTTTTCTGTATAACTACCAATGTTTTTTGTTGTTGTTGTTTTTTAAGATTTTTATTTATTTATTTGACAGACAGAGATCACAGTAGGCAGAGAGGCAGGCAGAGAGAGAGAGAGAGAGGAGGAAGCAGGCTCCCTGCGGAGCAGAGAGCCCAATGCAGGGCTGAGCCGAAGGCAGAGGCTTTAACCCACTGAGCCACCCAGGTGCCCCTATAACTACCAATGTTTAAAATTCTCACTAAATTATATTTTCAAGAAGTACTTTTATTTTTTAAGGGCTTAAATATACCAGTTTACCATCTTCACTTAATTCATGCTTGAAAAGTTTAATTCATTCTTTGACAAATGTTGAATATTGTTTAGTCACAAGGAAAGTATTATCTAGAAATTTTAATTATACATTTAATTTGCAAACCTAAATTCACACTTCCAAAACTGCCTGATTTTCAGCCTTACTACAATGAATTAGCAGCAGTGCAAAAGCAAATTGAACTGCCTCTACATCATCAGTATGAAAAAATTATCCATATTTAAATGCAGTCTTAAGAAAAACGTTTGGGGGCGCCTGGGTGGCTCAGTGGGTTAAGCCGCTGCCTTTGGCTCAGGTCATGGTCTTGGGGTCCCGGGATCGAGTCCCGCATCGGACTCTCTGCTCAGCAGGGAGCCTGCTTCTCTCTCTCTCTCTCTCTCTCTCTCTCTCTCTCTCTCTCTGCCTCCCTCTCTGTCTACTTGTGATCTCTCTGTCAAATAAATATTTAAAAAAAAAAAAGAAAAACATTTGGTTGAACCTACGTAAGTAATCTACATGTTATGTTAATACTGTATGTTAAGATATCATTAAATATATAACTATACATGATCTGTATCATATATATACTTAAATATCAAATTAAGAATTATCACATGGACTTCCTTTCTGTAACTATTGGTAAGCCTTAAAATGTCTTAATAGAGTTAATACAATTATTACAAAGACTTAAGAAGCAGAATTTTTCAAAATGTTGACAGCTGGCAAATCACTTCAGTTTCAGTATTTTCAGAACATTTTAAAAGGTTGTGCTTTATTTTAAATTAAATAGTTTTGCTGGATTCTGAAGTAGGACTTGATTAAGAAACTTACCTCTTCAGGAACACCATTCTGTCTTCTTAGTTCCATATCCTTCTGTTTAATATCTTTTTCCCAGTTTTCTAAATCCCTCATAAAGTCCTGTAATTCTTCTGCATTTTGTTTCACTTGTAGCTGTAATTCAATTGCTTTATTTGTCGAAGTCATTGTGGCCTGCAGAGTTTTGGCCAACCAATCTCTGACATGAATGAAAAGAATTATTTGTTTTTGAAGCATAGCTAATTAATGAGTTTTTACCACTTCATAAATGGCAAAAACACATGCATGGGGGGGGAGCCTAAAGTGATGATGAAGAAAGAAAACATCAGTTTATTATTTAAATGAGTCAATGTTTGCTGAATGAACAAATGGAAAATAAACAGACAAGTCTGGGCATCACTGCAATGCAGTATCAATGAAAGGCAATGAGGGGGAAATCCGTGAAATTTGCAAGTAGCCTATGGTAGCAGACTCTGCTCATCTCCCGTTTATAAATTAATCCGAATTATCTCCTTTACTCCTTTTCAAAATTTATTCAACTTCTGCTATGTGACAGGCCATGTAAAAGCAAGTAAGAGGGGGAGAGAAACCATAAGAGACTCTCGATCTCAGGAAACAGACTGGGGGTGTCTGGAGGGGTGGGGGTGGGAGGGAAGGTGTGGCTGGGTGATGGACATTGGGGAGGGTATGTGCTATGGTGAGTGCTGTGAATTGTGTAGGACTGATGAAACAAATAATACTTATATGTTTAAAACACACACTCACACACAAGTAAGACAAGGTCCCAGGTCTAGTGGAGAAGGAAACAAAATAATCAAGTACTGAGCCACAAAATATTATGCTAGACAGGGTTTTTCAGCCTTTGGACTACTGACATTTTGGGCCAGATTAATTCTTTGTGGTAGAGGGTCTGTCCTATGCACTGTAAGATAGTTGGCAACACCCCTGGCGTGTTCCAACTACGTGGCAGTATTCTTCCTCCCCTCCAGACTGTGACCATCAAAAATGTCTCCAGACATTGTCAAATGTGACCTAGAAGGCATATTAACTCCTGGTTGAGAACAAATGTGCTAGAGGCACATACAGATGCTGTGGGGCTGACCACAAATGACAGACATAAATCAGATGGTGGAAAGGGAGGTGGGTTCCAGGAAAGAGTCTCCAGAGGTGCTATAACTAGCCAAGTTTCAAAGTGGCCAGCCAAAGTGATTAACCATGGAGGAGTGGGCAGGCAGACCAAAGGACTAAGAAAGAGATGATGAAGAGATGGCTGAGGTGGCTATGGACAGATCTCAAGATGCCAGGCCGTGAGGTCTGAAAGCTATGAAAAGTATCCTGGAGGTAAAATAAAAAGTACCTGATGACTGATTCAGTTGAGGAGCGGGGGACCAGAGAAGGACCTAACCAGTCTTAGATGCCCACCGTGGAAGCCTGGAGAAATTAGTAGTGCTATTTGAGTCAGAGTCACAATTTTAAAAAGAAAAGAGGGGAGCACCTGGCCGGCTCAGTCAGTCAGGTGAAAGTGCCACTCTTAATCTGGGGTTATGAGTTCAAGCCCCAGGTTGGGCATAGAGATTACTTAAAAAAAAAAAACAAAACACCTTTTTTTTTTTTAAAGGAAAGAAAAAGAGGTTTCAGAATTGGAGGACAAGAAGAAAGACAAATATTGCAGTTTGGGGTATGCTGAATTGGGTACTTATGGGACATGAGGACGACATATCCAGTAGATAGTTACATAGGATAGAGATATAAATTTATAAATTTGGGTGTCAGTAGCATAAAGGTGGAAATTACAATCAGGGATATGGACCTGCTTCATCACTGTGACTACTGGGTTGGGTGGGGAAGGGGTGGAGCCTGCAAAACACTACCATTTAGTGAACAAACTGAGGAGGAGATGCCAATACAGGAAAACTAGGCAGCAACATCTAGAGAGCTTGGAGGAAAACTTGCAGCATACTGCCACAGAAAAGAATTTCCAAAAAAGAGTTCTCACTTTGAACAAAGGCTGGCAATGCCTAATGACACATAGGTAGCATAAGGGGAAAGAAGGTGCACTGTACGTAGACATATAAAGATTTATTGAGAGTTTCGATGAGATTTAAGAAAAGGATGGACATAAAATGAGCTATGGAGTAAATGAGATTATATGGGGATTAGCATAATTCTGTCTTTAATAATCTAAGATTACTCACGAGTAGAGTCTGGCAGAAGAGGACGAAGAGAATCAAGGTAAAAGAAGATCTAGGAAAAGGGATGACTGATAGGGGAAAGTCCGCAAAAAGGTGGGAAGGGACTCAACGCTTAAGAGGAGTGGGGGAGTAGCACGGGAGAGAGAGCGGAAATTAGAAACATCACTTTCCTAATGGTTGCAAATGCAGATAGGTCTTCTGAACCCTTGCTTTGACTTACAACCTAACTTTAACCTTCTTTTCAGAAAGTGCCCAAGTTTGATCACACATGTGTATCTCAATAAACGAAATCAGTGAAGTACTTTGCTGGGAACTCAAAAATAGGAATAAACGCAGCAAGCCCCTAAGATGCTGCAAAGGGTCGAACCCCTTTTCCATTTCACTCATCACCTCTTCTGCTCCCAAAGGTACAACTGGTCCCACGGAACCTACGACGGAGATGGAGTCCGAGCAGGGAACCAGAAACTTCCAGTGCCGGGGGGTATCGCTTTCACTCTGGGTATCCGGGCGAACACAGCACCCCCACGCCGAAAGGGGGCGGGCGCCCCGCAGTTCTCCAAGAAGGGTGGATCTGCGATCGAATCACCGCCAATCGGCCCAATACCCCGGGCAGCCGGAGTGGAGGGACGGTCGGCGGAGCAGATCCTCCATACCTGGGTGCGCAGGGCGAGCCCCTTCCGGAACGGAACGCTCACCCGGGACGCCGCTACCCTGGACACCGCCGTGCCGCCGCGTCCTCGCCTCCCCGTTCACGCCCTCCTACCCTCGCCTCCCCCGGGGACTACGGCCGCGCGCCCTCTTTGCGCCAGGCCACCCCCAAAGCCTCGACGGCTACTGCAGCCAGCGATAAAGGTAAAGCCGGCTCACCTCACTAGGCCGTTACTGTCCACAGGTTCGGACCGCAGGCCCGCAGCGTCTCACGCCGAACCCCGCCTTCCCGAGCTTTCCCACAAGTCCCCGCGTGCCCTCGCCCCGCCCCTTGGCGTCCGGGCGGAGCGTGCGCAGAAGGGCAGATAAGGTGCTCCCCTCTTCTGGGGGAACAATTAGAGAATTGACAGGTGTATTAAAGCCAAATCTGATGCCTTGCCTGCTTCCAATATGGCTAAACTTCACAGGAGACAACCCAAAGCTGCAGAGTCATCGTGACTCGTTCTGATTTCCAAAATAATAACGCCTTGAGTGTTAACTAGGAATCCCCTCAGAACAATTTTGGCCCGAATAATTTCCTTGGGGGTCGTTTCTCTAGGTCACGACCTTTGTAAGCATGATCATCTCAGAAAGGTACTGTTTCAAACAGACTGTGTAATCTTGGAACTCTGACAATTATGAAGGTTTTTTTTTTCTTTTCCTTTAAGTACTTGGCAAATCAGTTCTTCTGTCTCTTTTCCCCTTTGCAAGTAAACTCTCCTTTTTCTAAGTGTATCTACATCTGAGTCTTTCTTGGACGTGTGTCAGTATTAAGGTCTGTCTTTAGAAATGCCCTGGCTTACAAAGAAGAAAGAATGTGAAGTTTTTAGTGCTTCTTGCTTCTGCTTACCGTATGAGTGAGCTTTCTTTCCTTTTCATGACAACGCTAAAATTGTAAAATAGGGCGCCTGGGTGGCTCAGTTAGTTAAGCAACTGCCTTTGGCTCAGGTCATGATCCTGGAGTCCTGGGATCGTGTCCCACATCAGGCTCCCTGCTTGGAGGGGAATCTGCTTCTTCCTCTGATCTCTCCCCTCTCATGTTCTCTATCTCTCTCTCAAATAAATAAATAAAATCTTTACCAAAAAAAAAAAAAAAACTGTAAAACAAAAACAATGTCAACAGTCCATGAAAACAAACAGAAGCAAACAAACCTGTCAGTTTGAAACAATTCGATGATCTCAAACATTAGCCCCAAAATCCAGTTCAGTGACTCTCAGTCTTGGCTGAACTTTGGAATCATCTATGTGACATCAAAAAAATAAAATAAAATAAAATAGGAGCACCTGGGCAACTCAGTCCATTAAGGCTCCTGCCTCTGTTTTCAGCTCAGGTCATGACCTTGGGGTCCTGGGATGGAGCCCCAGTTAGGCCCCATGCTCAGCAGGGAGTCTGCTTGGGATTCTCTCTCTCTCCCTCTGCCTTTCCCTCCTGCATGCTTTCCTTCTCTCTCTCTCTCTCTCTCTCTCTCTCTCGCCAAGATAAATAAATAAATCTTTTAAAAAAATACTGATGTCTAGGTTTTGTCCCTAAAGATTCTGATTTCATTAGTGCAGCGTAGGCACCATTAATTTTAAAGCACAAAGATACAACTGTGCCTTTGAAGCTGGGAATCACTAATCCAGTTAATGGTCAATGAAAAAACACCCTGGGGTCCTCTCTTACAAGGGCATATTATTAGGTCATCTTTCCAACTATAAAATTATACGGTATCTTTGTATTTTAACATCATAGTAGTCAAATCATTAGGTATATGAAGCATAGGAATGCCTTTTTTGGTTTTGTGTTGGAAAACTGAATTTTCAGAGTTATTTTGTGTTTTAAAATTAATAATAATTTTAAAACAGGTATTTACGGATGTTCTTAACAAAAGCAACTGTATTTTTTTTTAAGGATTTTATTTATTTATTTGAGGGAGAATGAGTGAGAGAGAGCATGAGAGAGGAGAAGATCAGAGGGAGAAGCAGACTCCCCAGGGAACTGGGAGCCCGATGTGGGACTCGATCCTGGAAGTCCAGGATCATGACCTGAGCCGAAGGCAGTTGCTCAACCAACTGAGCCACCCAAGAGCCCGCAACTGTATTTTTTTTTTTTTTTTAAATGAATTCTGTCAGAGTCAGTTGAGATGAGAGAGAAGGGGGCAGCCAGCTGCTCTGGTAAGACCTCATAGACGCTTGGGTGAATCCTCCCTTCTCTGTCTCCCTCTTAAATCACATAATAGATAGTTTCTTAGTGAGTTCAGAAGCAAAGTGAAAGGACCAGTTGAATGGTCTTGATGGCCATTGTTACTTAATTCTGAGACTTGCATTGTTCTAAAAAAAAAAAAAAAAAACCAAAAAACAAAAACTATGCTTCGATGATAGCCTTCGCTCTTGTGAGCTCAGACACGGGCCATTCTTTTCTGGATTACAGACCTTCCCACTTCCGTTGACACATCTTCAAATAGTTCTCACCAAGATTGATAAATTGTGCCTTTCTTTTATGTCTCTTTTATTAATTTCTTCTCTTAGTGTGAATAAACTCCAGTCATCTCATTTGCATTTATTGTTAGTATCTCTATAGTCACTGTTGAAAATATATGTCTTCTCAGAGTGGAAATATATGTGAATGATATCATCGCAAGAGTAAATTGCTACAATTAATGATTCTGAATGATGTTAATTTTGTGTTAATGTCCCAAACAATTATTGAGATCTTTCAAGCAGCTAAATAAGGGAACATTTTGGCAGTTAATATGAATCTTAAGAAAGGGAATATGAGCTAAGTAGCTTTATTTAGCAAGAACATTTATGTACCTTGGGACTTCCTGTTACAAACTGTGTGAGGTTTGATTGCATGTAAGATAAACCCCAGTATAAGAGTGGCTTCAACGTGAAAGAATAATATTTCTTTTTCAAGTAAAAGAAGACTGACTATAAGTAGT
This sequence comes from Enhydra lutris kenyoni, assembly GCF_002288905.1. Taxonomy (NCBI): domain Eukaryota; kingdom Metazoa; phylum Chordata; class Mammalia; order Carnivora; family Mustelidae; genus Enhydra; species Enhydra lutris. The sequence goes on from NW_019154140.1 coordinate 6,307,627, forward strand.
CCAGGGTTGGTATGATCATTCCAGGGTCAGACCCAGGCCCCTTCTACCTTGCTGTTCCCACCATCTTCAGTACCTGGCTTCCCTGGTGGCTGGATGCTCGAGCTCCCACCAATCTTGTCTTCAATCCAGAAAGCAGGAGGGGGCAGAGTAGGATGTAAGTTGTCTGTAATGTACCCCCTGGCCTTTAAGAACTCCCTTTTGCCTGCCACTGGCCAGGATTTAGACACATGGCCACTCCTGGTTGCAGGGGAGGTTTTTACTCTTGGAAGTCATGGTGCTCATCCGAAAACTAAGAATTCAATGATTAAGGGAAAACAAGAGGAGAGCAGGTATTGAAGGGAAACCAGTCACTTCGACCACAGGCCTTCATAAGTATTCTTTGGAAGTTTCCTTCTGTTCTTGTGTTTACTGAGAGTTTTTATTATGAATGGGTGTTGGACTTTTGTCAAAGGCTTTTTCTGCATTTATTGATATGATTGTGCAGTTTCTTGTTTTTAGTCTGTTGATGTGCTAGATGACATTAATTGATTTTTGCATAGCGAGCCAGCTTTGCAGACCTAGCATAAATCCCACTTGGCTGGGGTACGTGATTCTTTTTATACCTTTTTGGATGCTATTTACCAAAATTTTGTTGAGGATTTTTTCATCTATGTTCATGAGATCTATTGGTCTGTAGTTTTCTTTTCTTGTAATACCTTTGTCTAGTTTCAGTATTAGCATAATACTGACCTAATAAAATTAGTTACGAAGCATTCCCTCTTTTTCTATCCTCTAAAAGAGATTGTAGAAAATTGGTTAAATTTCTTCCTAACTATTTGGTAGAATTTACCAGGGAACCCATCTGGGACTGGTGTTTTCTCTTTTAGAAGGTTATTAATATTACTTATTTCTTTAATAGATATAGGCCTATCCAGATCATCTATTTCCTCTTGTGTCATTCAAGGAATTCATTCATCTAGGTTATCAAGTTTATGAGCATAGAGTTGTTCACAGTATTCTTTTATTATCCTGTTAACTGCCATAGAGTCTGCAGTGCTGTTCTTCTTTCATTCTGATGTAAGTAATTTGTATCCTCTCTTGTTTTCTTAGTTAGCTTGACTAGAGGCATATCAACTTTATTCATCTTTTCAAAGAACTAGTTTTTACTTTCGTTCATTTTCTCTATTGATTTCCTGTTTTCAACTTCATTCATTTCTGCTCTTATTCTTATTATTTCTTTTCTTCTACTTAGGTTTTATTTTTCTCTGCTTTTTCTAGTTTCCTAAGGTAGAAACTTAGATGATTGATTTTAGATTCTTCTCCTTTTCTAATATATACATTCAGTGCTATAAATTTTCCTCTAAACAATGTATATCACAAATTTTGATAAGTTATATTTTAATTTTCATTTAGTTCAAAATATATTAAAATTTGTCTTGAGATTTTTTTCCTTGACTCATGTTATTTAGAAGTGTATTGTTTAATGTCCACGTATTTTATGGTTTTCCAATTATCTTTTGTTACTGATGTCTAGTTTAACTCCATTGTGAGCTGAGAGCAGACATTATAGGATTCTATTCTTTGGAATTTGTTAAGGGGTATTTTGTGGCCCAGAATGTGGTCTATCTTGGTGAATGATCCATATGACTTTGAGAAAAATGTGCAATCTATCTTATTCAATGAAATAGTCTACAAATGTCAATTATATTCAGTTGATTGATGATGTGGCTGAGTTTAACTGTATCCTTACTGATTTTCTGCCTACCGGATCCATTTCTGAGAAAAGGATATTGGCATCTCCAACTATGATAGCGGATTCATCTATTTCTTCTTTCTGTTTTATCAGTTTTTGTCTCATGTAGTTTCATGCTGTGCTGTTAGGTGCATACACATTAAGAATTGTTACATCTTCTTGGACAGTTGACCCATTTAACATTATGTAATGCCCTTCTTCTTCCCTGATAACTTTCCTTACTTTGAAGTCTGGTCTGTATGAAATTGAAGCTCTACCTGCTTTCTTTTGATTAGTGCTAGCATGGTGTGTTTTTCTCTGTCCATTTACTTTTCATCTATGTGTGTCTTTATATTTAAAGTGTGTTTCTTATAGACAGCATATAGTCGGTTCTTGGTTTTGATCCACTATGACAATCTCTTTTTCATTTTTTGCATTTAGACCATTGACATTCAAAGTAACTATTGAGATAGTTGAATTAATATCTGTCATACTCATTACTATTTTCTATTTGTTGCCCTAGGTCTTTGTTCCTATTTTTGTCTTCCCTTCTTTTTCTGGCTTTTCTGTTTTTAATTGAGGATTTCATATGATTCCTTTTTTCTCCTTTCTTAGCAAATCCGTTATACTTTTTACTTTTTTTAGTCATTGCCCTAGAGTTTGCAATACACATTTACAACATCAGTCCATGTCCACTTTCAGATAACACTCTACCACATCAAGGGTAATGTGAGTGTCTTATAATAACAAAATAATCCTAATTCCTCTCTCTCATCCCTTGTACCTGCTATTCATTTCACTTATATATGAGAATAAATATATATGTATATGTCCATAATACATATTAGTATACAACTCTGTGCTTAGCACAGAGCCTGATGCAGGGTTCAATCTCATGACCCCAAGATCGTGACCTGAGCTGAAATCAAGAGTTGGACATTCAACTAACTGAGCCACCCAGGGGCCCTCTTTTAACATTTTAAATATTTCGTGCCATTCTCTTCTTGCTTGCATGGTTTATGAGGAGAAGTCAGATGTATTTCTTTTCTTTGCTCCTCTGTAGGTAAGATTTCCCCCCACACACACAACTCTGGCTTCTTTCACAATTATTCTTTATCTTTGATTTTCAGTAATTTGAAAATGATACATCAAAATATAGTGGGGTTTTTTGACATTTATTCTGCTTGGTGTTTTTCGAGCTTCCTGGATCTCTGGTTTGATGTCTGACATTAATTTGGGGAAATTCTCAGTCATCATCGTTTCAAATATTTCTTCTGTTCCTTTCTCCCTTTCTTCTCCTTCTGGCATTCTCACTATGTGTATATTATACTTTTGTAGTTGTCCCACAGTCTTTGGCTATTCTGTTTTCATTGTTTTGTGGTCTTTATTCTCTTTGATTTTTGTTTTTTGAGGATTATATTGAGATATCCTCAAGCTCAGAGATTCTCTCCTCAAATGTGTCCAGTCTACTAATAAGCCCATCGAAGTATTCTTCATTTCTGTTACAGTGTTTTCATCTCTAGCATTTCTTTTTGGTTCTTTTTAGGATTTCCATCTCTCTGCTTACATTGCCCATCAGTTCTTACATGCTATCTACTTTACTCATTATAGCCCTTAACATATTGATAATAGTTGCTTTAATTTCCTATCTGAAAATTATAACATCCCTGCCATGTTTCTGATGTTTGCTCTAGCTCTTGAAATTATCTTATTTTACCTTTTGATATGCTTTGTAATTTTTTCTCAATTGCCAGGCATGGTAAATCGGCCTTTGGTAATGTTGGGGGTGGGGGGTGGTAGCATTCTACAGTCCTGTGTTTGGGTCTCAGTGTTTTAGTGAGCCTATACCTCTGGATTGTGAACTTCACAAGCGTTTCTCAGGTTTTTGCCCCCTTTGTGTGGAAGAGGATGGCTAACGTGGGTGGAGTTGGGTTTTTCCCTTCCCCTGGTGAGTTAAACTCTGGTAATATTCTAGCAGGTCAGCCAACAGCTAACAAGTCTCCCCCAAGGGCAGGCTTTGTTAACAAGGACAGAGTGCTCTTGCTATTTCAAAATGGTTCCACTTCTCCTCCCTGTGCCAGAAGCCCGGGAAGGTTTTTCTCTGGTACACACTATGGGAACCTGGCGGAGCTCCCAGAGTCTCAAAATCCTGTGGCATTCCCCTAACCCTGGCTCGCCTGGGGTTTTGAACTCAGAGTAGTCTGCACTGCCTCTCCTTCAGGCAATTCATCTATTCCCTTTCACATTTTCCTATCCTGGCACTGGTTTCTGCAATGCCTTTCTGCAGGAGAGTCTCTGCTCCAGCAAGCTTATCTTTCCAAGCTTATTCCAATCTATATTTGCCTGACTTTCTAATCTTGAGGGCCCTGGTTTGCTTGAGTCCTCTCTTCTCCTACAGATCCAAGAAGAGTTGTTGATTTTTCAGTCTGTTCAGTTTTCCACTTGTTGTTAGGATGGAATAGCGACTTCCAAGCTCCTTATATGTGGAACCAGAAGTCATAAGTGCCCTCCCTCCTTCTACTCTTCACGTTACAAATCAACCAGGAGGCTTCTCTTCCTCTCTTGGCTAGAGAGACTTGATGAGTCAGTCCTCTGGGATTTGAGATACCACATTCTCCACACCATCCTGAAGAGCCACAGAAGCCAGCAACATCACTCTCCACTCCGGGGAAAAGGCAGGGAGGGGGACAGACAGTTGAGGGGGGGTCATATACAAAGAGGAGATTGATTTCAACTTTCCTTAATGACTTTAATTGGAGACTCAAACCCTGTAAACCATAGTTCAAGCCTAGTTCTGTGGGACAGTGTCTGGTTCTCCCTAAGGCCACAGGAGGAGAAATGCATAATTGAGGTTGGAACAGGGAGCTCCACTCTCCTTGGTCTTTAAATCTGGAGTAATTCCAGCAAATTATGGCTACTGGATTAGCCTTAAAATAATTGTTAATGTCACCAAGCTCCAAGTTCCTTTCTTCCTCCTATTTGGGGAACTCTCTCACAAACTATGTGGGATCAAAATATACCTCTGTACCACACTAACATCTACAAGTAGAAAGCTTCTTGATGCAGTTGCTGAGCTAGCCTGGAGAATTTCACTCCCTCCCAAGCTCACTCACTGTGTCAACCCACTCTCCTCTCCATCAAGCATCAGAGTTCTCCCAGACCCTGTCCTGAGAGGCTATAACCCAAGAAAAGACCAACTACCCACTGCTTGATTTCCATGGTCAGAGTTCTTTGAGGCCCCAACATAGGGCTGAATTGCAGTTTGCAAAGCTGTGTATGATAACAGCCATTATAGTGACCTTGAATTCTTATCTGCTGTTCTTTTTAAGAACAATTGAGAACACCTTCACAGTAATGATATCATCAGGTTTGCCCTCTCACCAACTCCAAAAAGAAGAAAGGGGGCAAACCCTTTCCCTTTACATTCAAAAGAAACATGAGGCCTAGAGAGGTCAAGGACTTGTTTATGGTTTCACCTCCCATCAGGGCCAAGGGCCACAGAGGGCTCCCATCTTCTCTGTCTGGACTCTCTTTCCAAAATGCTGGAGCACAAAGATTTGACTGTTCCTCTCCATTTTTCTTATTTGTACTTTTCTCTGTTAACCATAAGGGCATTTCTAGACTTGGGAATCCCTCTCAGTCTCCTCTAGCCTCCTCCAGCCCAGAGCAGATAGCCCCTGCATCCTGCAGAAACTCTCACTGCTCTCATGCCCCATTGGGCTCCAAGCTCTATTGAGTAGAAGATACCACATAGGCCGTGGCGATGTATTTCTTGCCATTTCCATAGGTGGACTTGTCCCAGGGATAGGTCTGGATGGCCAAGGGATAGCCACCCAGGCTTAACTGGCATCTGTGGAGGAAAGATGGCCAAGTCATAGGGGCCCATCATGTCTCCCCATGCCCATCCCCTGACTAGGGAGGTCAAGCCCAACCCATGCGGAGAACTGCCCCAGCTTTCTTTAGCCATTACCTCCCACTCCCCATGCACAGGCAGCCCTTCAGAAGGGCTCCTTTTTCCCAGAGCAGTAATCTAAAATCTCAGATTCTAGAGCTGAACCCCCAGAAATTAAATGTCTGCTTAGGGTTTCAGACATAGTAGGACCCAAAGTCCTCAAACGTTAGAAGAGATGAAGCCCAGTGGTTTCAAGCTATACTCTCTGGGGCTCTGGGGTTCCCCCTAGCAGCCTTGGGGACCGAAGAGAGAGGCCTGGAGCACCAGGGCAAGTGCATCTCTAACTGTTTGACCTATGACGGTTCTGCATAAGATTTCAGGTGATGGTTCTGCCACTGAGGTAAAGGTTGGCAACCACCAGCCTTATCTAACAACCTTATTTCCCAAGTGAGAAAACTTGAGGTGCAGAGGGGTGGTCTATCCAAGCCACGGAGTTGCAGAATCCAGCTCTCCTGATTGTCCTGGCTGAGGACAGCCTGTGGCTCCAGCCTGCTCCCCAGGCCTGGCTGGCCCAGTACTTACACTTTGCCAGGCCTCGCAATGAAGCACAGGGAGTAGAGCGCAAACTCAAATTCAGGGCTGCTGCCGATGAAAGCTGAGCCCACCTCCTTGTAGTAGCCGTCCCAGTTGAACTGCATGGCTAACACGTCGGGGTAAGAATCCCACTGCAGAGAGTAATAAAGGAGACCTGGTGAATACCATGAGTGGAGTCTGCCAGACAGGTGGCACATAGTAGCAGCCCCCAGGAGGGGCCTGCATGAGTTTTCTGGGGAGGCTGGATTCTTTACATCGACCAAGGAAACGGTCTCCCCGGCTAAGGGGTCTGAGCCCTACTTGGACCCACTGTCCGGAGCCGCCAGCATGAGTCTCCCGAAGAGGCCAGAGCCCGCTTTCCTGTGACTGACGCCAAGGTAGCGGGGACCATAATGCTTCCTTTGTAGCTATCACATGTGGAGGAGAAAGACAATTTATTGTCCCCCAATTATTTCCTGGCACAGGGCAGCAAAAGTTTCTTTTTTCTAAAATGTAAGGAGTTGAACTCCGACTAGCCAGGCTGAAATTTCCAGCCAAGGCCACATTCTAAAGAAGTTCAGGTAGGAGGTCATTACATACCTTTGAGACTTGTTCCCCTCTGAAGATCTTCCCCTGCCCCCAGCCTCCCATCCAGGGATAGTGCTCTCTGCCTCCTGCCCTCTGCAGGTCTGGAGCCTTCACTGTTTGGAAGGGAATCTCAGGGTCCTCACTGCCTAAACCCACCGGCCACCAGATCAGGAAGTCATCTTCACCATCCCTGCTAGGCAGCCAACAAGAGGCAGGGCGAGAGGCCTGTCTGGCTGCTGGGAGCGCAGAGTGAGGGTAGGAAGTCTGGGTACTAATAAGCTTCTCCAGCCCACGGGTCAGCACCCAGTACTCACGGGGCCATCGTAGATGTGACTGTAATAGTCAACCAGGCCCTCCTTCTCCTGCATATAGAAGCGGATCCAGTTATGGAAGCCAGTGACCTTGCCTTTTTTGATTTCACCTATAATGAAGAGTTCAAGGTGGGTGATCTGGGCCTCCCCTTCAACCTCTTGCACCCCTTCCCTGCCAAGGCTGTCCCCCTTTTTGAGACTTTGGCTCATAGAATGCACACCTGCTTAGCCTCTTGCCCACACTCCCCAGCATGCCACACATCCCTAACTCTCACCCAAGAAAGCCCTCCCTGCCCCCTTTCAGAAAGGCCTTGGGAGAATTCCTCCTCCTGGTTGGCCTGGGCGACCAATCTCCTCTCAGCCATTTCTCCAGTAGCAAGCCAAGCTTGGTGGGAGCTTTATGGGCTGGGACAGTGGGGAGAAAGACCATGGGCCTCTTGGAAAGCAGAGGACCATTCAGAAGTAGCCAACCCTGCCCCCGAACCCAGCTCCTTTCCTATGTGTGCCCTTGGGAGCCCTAGTGTCTGGTCTCCTTTCCCCTTTAGATACTCCACGGGAGACTATCCCTCAAAAACAGCTCCTCAGACCCCTTCCTCTTGGCTTGGGGGTGAACAGGTCCATCCCTGCTAACAGGCTTGGCTGCAAGTTCTTCAGTGCCTGATGCCGCCCTCCTCCTGAGGGAAGCAGTCTCTCTTCATTCCTCCAACTCTTTCTTTCCAGGCATAATGATCCCACCTGAGAAAACATGTTCAAAGCCACTCGAGTCCTCCTCTTCATTGCCTCTTGAATAGAGCCCAAACCACATGTTCTTCAAGTCATTGACAAACTCTTGTTCGGAGCCATAGCGGTCTGCGGGGAAGAACACAGAGGACCTAAGAGAGGGGAAGGCGGGACCAGGTCCTGGGAAGCGGGGAAGAGCCAACTGCTCCAGCACATTAAGAGACACAGGGGTTCAACCAACAAAGATATTCAGTTGTCCATTCTGTAACTACCCACAGTGCACCTGTTCTGTGCCAAGCCCGATCTGCAGGCTGAGGAGTCAGCAGGGAACAGCAAGGACAAGATCCCTGCTTTCACAGTTTCATTCCAGCGGAAAAGACAAATAATAAACAATATGATTGCGGATAAGCGCTATGAAGAAAATAAAACTGAGTGTCCCATGACGGCTGGAGGTGGGGTTGGGATGGGGTTGGGCTCTTCTAGAAAGGAAGATCAGAAAGACCTTTCTGAGAAGGTAGCCCTAATCAGAGACCTGCAGGATAAATCTGGGGGAAATGGTCTTCCATGTGGAAGGGACAACAGGGGCAAGGCTCTAAGACAACCTGGGCTCCGTATTCAATGAGCTAAGGGAAAGGCAGGGTGGCTGGAGCACAGTGAGCGTAGTGGGGAAGGGTCGGACAGGAGGTCCGAGAAGTAGGCAGCCACCAGGCCTCACAAGCCATGGCCAGAGAGTTGGGCATCAGTCAAAAAGTAACAATACAAAAATATTTCAATTTACTGTCTACGTTCTATGGACCTCAACTGTTTTAAGTGCTTTCAGTCCTCACATTGAATCTTCACATAGAGTTGATACCAATTATGCCCAGTTTAGAAACGAGGCAGCTGGGCCCCAGTGGGAAGGCCGGGGCTGGAGCTCTAATTCAGGGAGCCATCAGATACTGACTGCCGCTCAGAACTGTGTGTGGAGGACACCAAAGAGACACCAGACATCTGCTAGCCTTTCTAGGACTTAAAACACAGTCAGAAAATGAGACAAAATGTACACACAATAACAGAATGGGTTCACAGGCTGAATGGCTCATACCATTTCCCCAGTGCTTCACGTGCGTTAATCCACAAAGATCCCATTTCACAGATAAGGCTCTGACAGGTAAGGTCATTTGCCCAGGATTGCACCACTAACAAGTGGCCCCCTCGGGCCCAAAGCTATTTTGGGCTACCCACCCCCCCAGCCCTTGACCTCTGATGACATGCTGCGGAGATGCTGAAAGGCAGCGGGGAGCTGGGGCAGGTGCAGACCCAGCCTTGTGGGATGTGAGCTGCAACTTGAAGGACAATCTGGGTTTGGACAGGGAGAGACGTGATGGAACAGCCCGGCCTCAGTATGGGATCCCTGGGTCCCAGACAGGGCTCTGCTCACGACTTCGCCCTGCTCAGACAAGTCATCAGCCTGTTGTGGGCCCCCAGCTTCTCTCTGGAAAGCTGGAGGGCTGCCCTGACTGCCAAGACTCTCGCTCGTGTTTGCGGCAGAGGACCGCCAGGGGGCGGTGCGGGATCGCGCCCTCTTCACCCGGGTGCTCGGGCGTCACCCGCTTCACCTAAAAGCCGCGGGTGACTCACACGTAAGGGAAGGCGGGCGGATGGAAGGCAGCCGCTGTGAGCAGAGGGGAGACCCTGACAGAGCTGCCCATGAGGCCCAGCCCAGCTGCCTGGAGTTCAGGAGAGGAATCTGCAGGACACGAACAGACACAGCCCCCTGCCAAGAACTCCTGCGGCTCAAACCTTTTTTGGTCTGATTCAAATGTGTCCCTATCCCGAGCCGAGCTAGCCAGAACCCCTCCCGGTAAAAGCTTTTGGTGATTTTCTGTTGCTGTTTCCCCAGCAAAAATGTGGGACAAGCCTGCAAGCCTTCCTGGACCTGGAGCAGGAGGAAGGAGAATCAGGGACCCGACGTGCCTGTGGGATCAGCTGAGTTGGGGGAGGGACAGGGATGACTCCCCTGCTTGCAGAGAGCCTGAGACTGGAACAGTGCATGGTGGGCATCCACGAGGCCGCTCAGAGTAAATCAGAGCAGAGGTGACTTGTGAACCAGACAGAGATTGCTTCCACTACTTAGGCCCAGGGTCCCTCCTGGCCCTCCCAGAGGCCTGCTGGCCACTACACAACTCTGCCCCCTGCTCGCTTCACCTCCCCACCATGGAGGCCCAGGGCTGCCAGGCTCTCCTGTCCTGAGCACTGCCTTGTGGGGCTTGGGGTCGCTCACTCACTCTGGTGACGGAGGAAGCCGTAGAGTTCCTTCATGACCGCCGTCCTCATGACCTCTCTGAGGAAGGCGTCCTGCTCAGCCAGCTGCTGGGCACTGAAGTGCTCCCCACGGCCCGTGGCCCGCTGGTAGTTGTTGAGGAGGTTAATGAAGGCCGCGTAGGTGGGCTTGGAGAACAGCTTCTCGTTGACGTAGGTGAAGAGCCTGCAGGAGGTGGAGGGAGGCGTGAGGGAGGCCTGAACATGGGGCAGGACCACCCCCACCCGGCCCCTGCAGGGGCAGCCAGACAGGTCAGGGCAGGCACGAGAAGGTGGAGGTCCGGAGCAGAGTCAGGACCTCAGCTCCTCTTGAAGGGTGTGCATGAGGCGGCTCTCTTCTCCCACTCCAGCTCTTGGAAGCTCAGCTCTCTTCTCAGCCCAGTCAGTCACAGAAACCCTCCCAACTGGATACCCACAGCCCCTCAAGATGGTTTTCTTTGTCCCTGGAGACCTATTTCCTTCTCTCCCTTCCATCCTGCCTGAGGAGAAAAGAGCTGAGGCAGGCAAAGAAGTGAAGCTGGGGGTGGGGGGACACTGTGCAGGGAGAGTGAAGGGGACTCACGGCTCTGGGCAGCGGTCCACTTGGTCTCTGGTCTCCGAGGGCGAGATGCGGTTTTGGCTGTTGAGAATGATGTCTTCCTTCTGGGCTTTGTTGACATCCGCCCTGTAGATCTTCTCAGAGATGCTCTGTAGCTCCTCCTTGGTTATGGCATCACTGCTGTAGGAGAAGCCCTCTAGGAGGAGTGGGGAGGGGGTTCTCAGCCCAAGGAAGGCCCGGGGCCTCCCCTGGGCACCTTCCAGAAGCAGACAGCCAGGGAAGGAAGCTGCAGTCCATCACCCTAGTGGTTGGAAGGCAGGGACCTCGGGCCCAAAGGCTCCTTAAAATAGGCACATAGCATTGCCTGCAAAATGCCCACACTGCCCCCACCTCTGGGAAGTTCTCAAATGTGGGCATGCCCCAGAATCACCTGGAGGGCTTGTTAAAACAGTTTTGGGGGCCCTGCCCCCAGAGTGTCCAATCAGTGGGTCTGGGGGGAATTCCTAGAGTCTCCCTTTCTAATCTATGCCCACAGGATACTGATACGCTGCTCCAGCGAGCGCACCTGCAGAACTATCGCTCTGGAGACTTCCTCCATCTCTGAGGCTGTGCTAAAGGGAGCAGGAGACTGACCGTGGCCACACAGGCTCTCGAAATCCGTGCAGCAGTTCCCAAACTCTGGGCAGCGGGCATTGCAGTGGCATGGTTGGTGCCTGTCGAAGGCCTCGTGGCAGCGGTCCCGGCAGGAGCTGGGTGCTGAGTACAGGTCTGAGAGCACAGGGAGAAGTATGTGGGTGGCAGACCCTTAGAGGTCTCTCCGGGCCAGCCCGACGCCCCCCTCCCTCTCCAGCCTCGCCCTCCGCACTCCTATTGAAGATCTCCAGGGAAGGAAAACAAACAGGCTGAATTGGTACACACCCTCCACGGTCAGGAAGCCCTTGCCTTGCGGAGAGGCCAAACTCTACTTTCTGGCCTGTTGTTTTTATAATCTTCCCACCCTAAAAATAAAATCTCTTCCACTTCCCTCCATAGCCCTCAGGCTCCCTTTCCTGCCTAAACCGCAGGCTGCAGAGGCCAGCCCTCATTCCACCTCCGGGTGCTGGGTTTGGGGTCCCTCTAGCTCAGGACTGTGCCTGCTGCCGCTGGGATGGCTGCCTCCTCCTTGTCACCTCTCGTGTCCCTCTGCCTTTAGCCTGCAGGCTCCCTTTTAGAAAGGCAGACTCACGGCCAGCTGGGGTCTCCACCGGCTCTTCCTCCAGCTCCAGGAATGGCTCTGGCTCTTCGGGGCCCTCTTCTCCTGTAGGTCAGAGAAGTAGAGTCACCAGCCACCCCCAAGGTCTCCCTTCCCCTTATGTCCGATTCCCAGTTCCCCCAGCCTCCAGGACAAGCCGTGCAATGGAAGAAAGGCTGAGGCACAATGAACAAGGAGACAAACTAAAAATGTAAGACAGTTTGATTAATATGGAAATAAATGCAGTGCTTTTAAAGTGCCCTAAATAAATAAATAAAAACGGAATACAGAAGGGGACAGATGACTGGAAACTGTTCTAAAAAGTGAAAAATATTTCCCCAGGTGACAATGCTCCTTGCCACTTCAGCATTCTGGTGCTCAGTGTGTTCATCTGTACATAGAGGAGGGGAGGCAGGAAGGGGTGCCCTCTGGATTGAAAACCCTGATTCAGGTATGACTTTTCTTCAAGATACGTTGATAGAGGACAGGCTTGCCCCTCTCCAAATGACAAGGCCTCGCTTAGGAACATCCCTTACTATAATAACTCCCAGTCACAGTCAAGGGTGAACTCCACCCAGGCCCTCCGGGACTAAGAACTCTAAGAACTGTTTCCTGAGATACCAACTTCCCTTCTTTCTTTACAACACTTGGCAATGGCCACAGAGAAGGGGGTGGGGGAGGTGAGTTCAGAAAAGGACGTTCATATTGCCGCCCTGTTCCCTTGGCCTGCAGGCTGGGTGGAGTGGGGGTGGGGAGGAAGAGGAAGGATGCTCCTGGGGACTCGGAGCTCCTCTCCAGCACATGGTGGGGGTAATTTCCCCCAGAGAAGCAACACTGTTACAAAGTGATTAGGAATCTGTTAGTGAGCTTGCTGGATGGTGTTGTGTTATCAGAACCACAGGCCAGACTATGTGTTCAGCCAACACACGTGTTCTGATCACTTCCTTGGTGACAGGCTGTGTTCTAAGTCCTGACCATCCACTGGTTCTTAACTCCGCCAATGTTATGCTAAACAGACTTTCAAGGGCTGATTTAGGGTCTCAAGCGTCATCCATATTTTTTCGGTGGGAAAAGGATTCTGAAGTGCAAATCAGAGGCTTGGAGATGGACTGGCTCCCAAGCTAAGTCTTGTCTGTGCTGTGAAATGCCAGCCCGATGGTCCAAGCTAAATGGGCTCTCCTGTGTCTGTTGAATAGGGCACAAGACGAAGGGAAAGGGGCAGGCTCTGATTCTGGCACTGAGCTCTGGACCTGGGTTTCCCTCCCTGGGCTTGATCAACAGAACTCCTGCTGGTATAGATGGTGTTTTCATGTAAATGGAATGAGGGTTCTTTCTGGTAGAAGCAGCTCAGTGGGCACATGGCTGGGTCAGCGGATATCCCCTTTGGGAAAATTAGGAAAAGGTACTCCTTTCTCTCAGCAGACACAGCTCTTCACCAAGCAAGGCACATGGGTTAGCAAGAATGGACTCAATTTTGGTCAACTTGGCTTCTCAGCCAGGTCCCCCTGTGCAGTGTACAACCTGCACAACCGTATGCCATGGTCTTACTAGCCATTACCTACCATGGCTCTAGCGATCATGTTTTCCAAACTGAGAGTCAGGGCACCTGGTTTGACAGTGAACTTAATGAGGCTTCATGTCCTAAAGCAGAAGACCATTTATCTGGCGGTCTAAAACACTGGAAGTATCCAAACAAGGGGATTATTCAAAATAATTTTTTTTCAAATGACCTTTAAAACTATTAGAGTAACATAGAAACAATTGGCCTCTGAGAGTAGTGTGTGTCCCATTTAATCACTGGACAGGGAATGACAGATTGAAGGTGTTCCAGCCGCTCGGTCCACTCATTACCAGGAGAGTGGTGTGTGTGAATCCCAACAGTCACAGTGACACCATGCAGGCTCCCTGGGGGCACGGAGGTTGGAGAGTTCGACTCCCTTTTTACACTTTGGTGATGTAAAGTGTTGAATTACAGTTGGTCATGAGATACATGCTATGTTAATGTTTGTTACTGTTCTTCTGCATTTGGAATTACTTAAACTTCCAAAATAGTATTGCTAATCCTGATAGTTCAGATAGATATTCCAGATAAATAACATCTATTAAGTTGCGGTTTTAGACTGGGGACAGCCTAGAATAGCTGGGACAAGCAGTTGACAAATCCTGACTTGCACTGCTCATCGATGTCCTCATTTGGGCTCCTGGAGCCCTGTCATCCATCACAGATCCCAGCTCTGAACTGCCAGACACCTGAGCCAGCGCCCCTGCAGGCAGTCTTGGCGTGGGCATGGCCTGGCCCACTGTGCCTCCCAGACCCTTCCCCCGACAAGGAGCCTCACCAGTACACACGTGCTCATAGTCTTCACAGCAGTCCCCATGCCGGGGACACTGGCGGTCACACTGGCAGGCAGCGTCCCGGTGAAATTTCTCATTACAGCGAGATGCACAGGACTCTAATTTTCCTACGGGCAGTAAAGTTCACAAACTCAGCTCTGTGAGGGTCGTATTCTCCCTCTCAAGGTGCCCCCTGCGGTAGGGTTTGCAGACAGGGGCATGGGGCCCACCTAGCAGGGAAGATCATTGCCATCTGCTGCAGAGAAATACATGGGCAGCCTCCCACGCCCCGGCAGAAGCCTCATCCCCACCACCCCCCACCCACCCTGTATTGAAGGGCTCATAATATACATGAGGATCACAGACTTGAATGCTGAGTGAGGCTAGACCTCTAAGAGAAGCAAGTAAAGCAAGGAGGCAGTAGGAATCAGTGGGGACCGTAACAAACTTGGAACTGACGCTCGGCCTGAAATTGACAGCCACTCCCAGCTCCAGCCCCTTCTGCTATGTCGGGGTGCAGGCTCAGTGCTGCCAGAGCCTCTAGTTTTTTAAGAGAAGCCTTCCTGTTCATGTGAAGTTTTCCAATTTTTAAAAAATTTCCACAGACCGGGGTGCCTGGGTGGCTCAGAGGGTTAAAGCCTCTGCCTTCGGCTCAGATCATGATCCCAGGGTCCTGGGATGGAGCCCCACATCGGGCTCTCTGCTCAGCAGGGAGCCTGCTTTTCTCTCTCTCTCTCTCTCTGCCTGCCTCTCTGCCTACTTGTGATCTCTGTCAAATAAATAAATAAAATCTTTAAAAAAAAAATTTCCACAGACCAACGAAAGAGATCTGTGGACTGGTCATGACCCACAGGTCATCATTCACCTGTCACATAGGTGAAGGTGGTCACTACTGCTCCAGTGATCTCACCTGCCCTCTCCCCAAGCATCCCCTTCCTCTCATCCTGCCCCTTTTATGTCTTCTGCTCCTTTGTTCTTTGCTCCCCTTCACCTGGTCTCCCCTGCACCCTGTTTCTCCCAGGTCCCATCTTTCGGTTTCTTCTAGTCTTTGGAAAGGGTTTGAATTAGTTTATGCTCATGTGGGGAACAAGTATACATGAGAATTGGATTCTGGAACAGGATCTGCTGTGTAACCACAGACCACATCCTTTACTCCAGCCACATGGCCTGCAGAAGCAAATTTTTGGTCACAAGGGGCATAGACAAAAAATTTTGGAAGAAATGGTACAAGCTCACTACCACTCTTAAAAACACAACCCCCGCCATGCCCACCCCAACAAAGACAGTGTCAGAAGGTGTCTTTGGTGACAGCTGGCTTCGGGGGCCCTTTCCTTCCATTCTGAGACTTAAGGGTAATTACAGGGTCTTTGTTTCCACTTGAGGTTCCTGAGGTTTGGATTTCATGAATGCTGGGTTTAGGGGCCCGGCTGTGGGCTAGGAAGGATGTCAAGATCAGGGTCAGAGTCGCCATTAGCATCGGAATTTGTGTGAATGTGGAAACCGAAACCTAATTTGGACCAGAGTTACGGTGCATTAGGTTCGGATTAAAAGCTACTGTCAGGATTTGGGCTTGAGTTAAATTTATCGATAAAGTAACAGTTTTGTATTGCTGTTTGGCCGAGGAATAAGGGGATAGGTTTAATGCGACTCCAGGGTTGAAGAGTGTGTCAAGACTAGGAGAAGAGAAATTATCCCACTTTTGCCTTAGATTAGATTTGGGCTTTGGTTCTAGTGGTGACTCCACATAGGTGCCGTATCTCGATTTAAGCCTGGATTGGGTGGGAGGTGAATATGAAGGTTGTGGGTTTATTTACTACTTTGGATTCTGGGATTAGGGTTTATATGGTGTTCATGCGGGTGGCAGAGCAAAGAACTTGACCTGGACTCTGGGGCCAAAACTTCATGGGGTTGGAATTCTGGTTCAGCTGCTTTCGAGCAATAAACTCTTGGGCAAGTTATTTGACCTTCTGTGCCCCAGTTTCCTTATCTGTGAAAGTGTCATGACAATGGAGTCCATCTCATAGAATATTTATAAGCATTAAATGAGTTGATATTTGTAAAGCACTTAGTACAGTACATTATCCTTACTAGCAACATGGGCTGCTTAGATAAATAAACAGCGATAATACTCCATGCTCAGCTCCAACGTAGCAAGTGCTCAGACTGGCTAGAGCAGTCTTCCCTGTGGACGCACGTCATCTATCTGACTCCCTCCCTGGCTTTCAGCTGGGCCAGCCCTTGGACCAGGGTGTCCGTGCATTTATGTCGCTGACAGTTTCTTAGCTGACGTCATTGCTGTGAGCCTGCATTCTCTACATCAAAGAGGTGTCAGGTCAAGGTTAACCACGTCCTGAGGCAGCCTCAAGTTGGATCCAGGGCCTCCCATGTGGCAGGCCTTTGATCCAGTGGACTGTCCTTGAAAACAACCAGGCCCAAGGCCACTTGTCCTTTCAGGCTCAGTGGAACTCTTTCTGAATCTTAAATGTTGCTTCCTTGGAACCTAAATGCAAAGACCTTAAGGAGAAATTTTTAGGCAGGAGGAAGACTCAGTCAGCTGCCTACCCAGTCAGCCTGGCAGAACACCCAGAATCCAAAGGGAGAAAATTCAGACAAATCAAGGCAACATTCACAATGGGCCCGATCAGCAGAGTCCCAGGAAAGAATTCACTTCATTCCAGCAGCTGGCACAGGCTGAGAAGGGCTCCACGTGACTAGTCAGCCCTTTGGAGCTCAGGAGAACACCCCCCACGGCCCTGGCCGAGTGGACTTTGTCATCTCTGTTCAAGAACTTTGTCCCCAGTGAGAACTCCCTTCCCCATAAACTTGGTCTGCTTTGAGACGACCCTGGGATTTGAGGGGCGAGAGGAGAGGTAGCAGGGACTTCTTTTCCTCATAGGTACCTCGCTGGGCTGTCCTGGGGACACTCAATGGACCAAGTCACTCCAACTCCTCACTCCAGTGTCCCCACCCTGTGCCTGCGGGCCACACGGGGCCCTGTGCGAGCCTCACTCCCTGGCCAGGCACTGAGTCACTGCTTCGGCAGCCATCAGCCCCTTGCCCTTCTGCCTCATCTCTCTGAGCCATGGCCTTCTTCACACTGGCCTTGTCTGACTCAGACCCAGACTTTCCCTCCATTCCCCTAGAAGGGCTTAGGGCCTCCCCTGTCTCATGAGATGCTAAATTTCTCTGCACTCTCCAAAACTTCAATATGCCAGAAGTTCCACTCCCTATCCATGCTGCCTGCCCAGAGAGCCTGGTCCCAAACCTGGGTGTCGCTATTACACCAGCACTTAGCTGCTCTGAGGATCGGGACATCATCCTCCATCCGTGCCTGTCCAGGAGCCCCAGAGGCTGTTTCACTGGAGACCTAGCCAACCAAGAAGATTCATTTCCAGGACCAGCTTCCTGCCCCAGTTCACCCAAAACAACCAGGCTCCTAAGGCTGATGGTGACTCCTCCATATGATTCATTGTCTTGCATCTAAGTTCTGAGATGTAGGAAGTAGGAAGGACGAGAGCCGAGCCCCTTCCTGCCCACCTTAGGAAAGAAGGCAGCATTGCCTATTGGACTCACGCCTCCCCGTCCATCCCACATCCAGATCAGATTGCCCTCCTCCCCCAGAAGCAAAGGCTCCACCTGCGTTTCTAAAGCCACTGTGGCCTCTGTCCTCGAGGATGGCTGCCCAGGGACCCAATGTCTAAAGTCGCTCTCCTCTCCTGAGACTGGGATGGGCTAACCGAGCGGCCACTGGCTCACACTAAGCTAGAAGTTCTCATGCCCTCCCCATTGGCTGTCCACCACCCAGGGCCCCCGACAGAGCTGATTCCCAGCTGCTCTGCCACGGGTGCCGGAGTAGAGGTCCCCTATCCCTCCCAGTGCAGGGGGGCCTGGGAGCAGCTTTCTCCTCCAAAGGTTTTCTGTTTGGGAATCCCATCATGGGTCTCCATATATAACCTGACTGGAAACAAGGGTTTCTGCCGGGAATAGGTACAAGCATACTCATAACCCAAACCTCAGCTGGTTGAGCTCTCACTCCACATAAGGTGCTTTTTATACAGTATCTTAATTCATCCTTACGACAGTCCGATTTAAGAAACCACCTGGGTCGGGTGGGGTGGGCATCAAGCTCTGATTCTTTCTCCTCTGGGCAGAGGAGGGTTCTCCCCACACCTCTCAGCTCAGGCCCCTCCCTTGGCCGCCATTCCTCTGCACCCATTAACCAACTGCCAATGAACACATCAGCACCAGCACTCTGCCCAGCTACCAAGGAAAACATTGCTGTCCTTCTGCCAGTCCCATTCCCTGCACCGCTAGTAACTATAGGCCAGTTCCGTGCTCTAGTTCTTCAGTCACTGGGTCGGAGGCCCATTCCATTGACCATTTGTATAGCCTAGAGAGCACATGACCCACCTCTGGACCAGGGCCTTTTCCCGCTGAGCCTGCCCATCTCCTGAGGTTTTACCCAGAGCAGGATCCTACCCCAAACAACCTCACCCACCCACCCACAGGCAGTGGAGAGAGTGACCAAGGGCAGCCAGGCCACTCAAACCCAGCAAGCTTTACATCACACAGCAGTCCCGCAGACAAACCTTGGTGAGATCAAAAGTCAGACTGGAGCAAGGGATGTCTGGGTCTAGTCCTCCAAGGACTCATGAAGGGGTTTCCAATGACATTTGTCCCTCAGCCCTGCTCCCAGTCCCCTCCACCCCAAAGACAACGCCTATACTCTGACAGGGACGGATTCTAAGGCGCTCCACGGCTCTAGGACAGAGCTGACCTTCCCTTGTCCCACTCTGCTCATACCTCTACCAAGTTCCCCAACTCTTTGCTTCTTTATGCAGGACCGTTGCACCCCCACCAGATAATGACTTACCAGCCCAGGCCAGGCTGAAGAGTATGGCCACTATTAGGGGCACACAGGCCCTCATGGTGCCCAGTTGGAAGCCAAAAGGGGATGGGCTGTTGGACTTTCACTAGAGTCAAGGTGAATGTCACAGCTCTCAAATGAGCCTTATTGCCCAGGCTGATCCTTTTAAAGACATCAGAACTTGTGGATCTGGTACCTCCAGATCCTTTCAGGAAGAAAAAGGGGAGGGAGGGACCCTAGATGGATAAGAGGTGGAGAGGGGGTGGGGCCCGACAGCTGTTTGAAGCCAGAGGGAAGGTGACTAAGCAGGCAGGTAATTCCAGATGTTTAGAACAGGTAATACTAGCTGTGGCCAGAAAATAGGTCATGTAAGCAGACACAGCAAGATGGGCCTAGTTTGGGGGAAGGGAGGGTGCAGTTCTCCATCCCAAGTGGGAGACTGATGGCCTGGTCCGTGGCTGATACCCTCCAAACACCCACCTATTGGCAAGCCACTGTCCTGGCCTTCCAGGGAGCTACAGGCTGGCTTCACCTTTGAGTTCCTGATGCTAATATGAGAAACCTAGTGAGATGATTGTTCCAAATTTGACCGGCAGTGAAGCTCAAGGAAGTGTTAGGGTCAGTCCAAGGAGGGATACAGGAGGTGTGGGTCAGAAATAAGGGCTGCTCTTATTAGCATCAAACCACATGTAGCCCAAGGACCCCAGAAATAATATGCAAATAGTCTCTAACTCTGACTGAGTCAGCACCTCAACTTCTCACAGTTCAGGTTCTCACAGGTTCCAGCTTTACGAGGTCAGCGGTGGGTGAGAGGTTCAGAGACAGCCAGAGGACCCATCCTTCCTCTCCTGGGGGCCCAGGAGCTCACTCCTTTCATCCCCTACTTACACTCGTCTTCCCGTGGGCCCTCCCCAGGGAGGTGAGGCTTCTCCAAGTCCTTCCTCCCCAAGTCCCAGGAGCAGCAATGTGGGACTGCCAAGTTCCCCCTCCTATTAAAGGCAAAATCTGTTAAGTAAATTGTTCTTTCCCGTGCTACATGGAGATTCTGCCCTCTTAATAAAAGAAAAGCCTCATATAAGAAGGCAAAACTGATGAACCATTCAGACTATTCTATAGTGACTTTTCTCCAGGGGTGAAGTAAGGGGACACGTCCTCCTCTGCCAGCATGCTTGAAATATGGGATGCTTCCTCCCTCTGACCTCAGTTTCCCCATCTCTGGAATGACAGGGTTGAACCTGATGAGCCCTGCCAAGTTCATTTCGGGGCTTCCCTCCCACACCCAGGGTGGGCCGCTGTGGTGGGGTGGGGAGAATACTCCCCCCACTCTCAGTGCAGAGATGAGACCCCACGTGGCGCTCAGGGGTGCACAGGACAGCTGTGACAAGCTGCCTTGCAAGAGACTCACAGCAGAAGCACAGCTGACACATCAGCCTGGCCCTTTCATGGAGCAGGGAGGGTGGTTGAGGGAGTAGAAGCAGAAAGTCTGCCTGGACTGCTCCAGCAGTCAAGTCCAAGTCCAAGTAGAGAGCGGGCTGCAACCACGGCCAGCGGTTGTGCCAGGTGGCGGCACACACCTGGATTTCAGACTCTGGTTAGTTTAGGGAATAAAGGAGATGGTCACTGGCTGGGCCAGGAGAACAACCCCTCAGAATTTGGGGTGGACGGTGCCTTCCAAGGGCCCGGCTGGAGGCACCCCACTGAGACTGACGGTGTGGAGTCCGTCCGGCCCGGGGAAGCCCTACCGTCCAGCTGAGCAGCCTGTCGGAAGGAACTTCCAGGCAGGAGCACCTCCTCCCTCCAACACGGGAATTTTAGGGCAGGAGCAAGGCTGGGAGCTTAGGCATGGTTGACACTGACCCCATAGAGCCAGAGGGCCCATCTGAGGGCCCATCTGAGGACCCAGGTCTGAAACAAGAACCACAATGTCAGCTTTAAGGACAACAGCCAACACTGACCGAGCACGTGCCGGGGAGTCCCATGCCAGAACCTCCTACGCACTCCCTCCTTCCCTCTTCTACAACCCTTCAGAGTATTATTGTTATCCTCATTCACGGGGGAGGAAACTGAGGCACAGAAAGGTTGGCAGGTATCCCCAGGAGCACATCGGTAAGTTATGCGGCAGGACTTCCAACCAGACGCCGTCCTAATGGGCACTGATGCCACATTGTCCCGCAGAATGCATCAACACCACTTAACCACGTCTGGGTTACAAAGCACAGTGATCTGCACTCAGATTATGTGGAATGAAAGGGACCTCAGCAGCCACGTGGCTCCACTCCTCCTATGAAGTTGCAAGCCTGGCACAATCCTAAGAGGCTGTCCTGCCTCCACTCAGATGCCTCTGTGCCTCTCGGGCAACCCCGGGACTGTATAAGCCAATGCATGCTGACGTGGAGGAAAGTAGATAGGACAGTTGGGAAAATCCAGCAAGCCAGTGTATGAACACACCTCTGTATACTCCTGCAAAGATGCCTCATAGATAAATCCGATTTATCTATGCGTATGTAGAGATGCACATATCAGATTACATATGCGTATATAGAGATAAATGCAGGAAAGGGTGTTCCAGTCAGCTGGCTGGCCTGGCTGGCTTTCCAAGTTCTCCCCCAGTTAGGTTCTCACGTGGGCTTTCCACCCTCCATTCAAAGCTCTTCCCAGGGGGCCAGCCAGCAAGGTGGGAGTCATAGGAGGTGGGGTCCTGGAGACTCGGGCCTGGAGGGGATGGTGACAGGTGAATGGTGGATGGTATTCCCATGGCGAGAGCACACACAGAGATGCCTTATCAGGAAGTGAGGCCAGGTGTGAAGGGTGAAGGCACGTGGGCAAGGATCCAGGAGGCAGGCAGGTCAGGCGGTCAGCAGTGTAGGGAATGGGAATTCCATGAGCAAATATTTGCTGAGCACTCACTAGGGTGCCCGTGCTGTGCTATTTCCAGACCGGCAGGATTCAGGCCAGGCTGGAAAACGGGCTCGTAGAACCTATTGGTTTCCCGTGGGACAGAGCACAGAGAAGCCTCAGCATTAGATGGCTGTTGAAACTAGATCCCACACATCTCTGGGCTACCGGGGTGGTGAGGGGTTGTCAGGACCCAGAGGCTATGGCCCAGGGGACATACACCAAGGTCAGCCTTGTCCTCTGTGAAACCAAGGCTCAGTCACTTCAGCACAAGACCAGAACTGGATGGGTCCTGCAGCTAGCCCAGCTCAGGGGAGGCCTAGAGACCCCTCCCAAGCAGACCCCTGGCCCCTGAAGATGCTAGACCTCCAGGCTCCATCCCACTGTGGCCCGGGAAGTGCCCCAGGATAGAGACCTGGACAGTCACCCACATCTGGTCACTTGTGACCCAGCTCAGTCTGAAGTCCCCTCTCGCTGAACATGTTCTAGAATAGCTCCACGTGGGGTTTGCTTTCACACTGGCTTGTAGTTTGTGTCCCACCGTTGGGTTTCCAGGCCTTTCTTTTTAAGTTTGTGGCAGCCCTGATACTCAGCATCACACTCACCACCCCCCAAGTTCCGTGGATGCATGAGTCAGACAGACGTGTGCCACTGAGGGCACTCACCAGAGTCCCGGGCTGTGCTTCTGGTTCTGCTGGCCAAACCACAGGCCAGTCCTCTGCCTGCATTGCCTTCCCCTGGGCTGTCCACCTCCTACTCTCCTCCAGGCCCAGGGCAAACCCACCCTCCCGCGAAGCCGGACTTCTGCCCTCCAACCAGAGGAATCGCTCCTGCCTGTGGACTCAGTTCTTGATATTTGTCCTGGGCGCCATTGAGATATCCCAGCCCCTCCGGTGGTATGGCCAACATGGCATTGGTTAACCCCCGCACTGCCATTTAACTTTTCATCCATACAGGCTCCTTCTTCACCTCTGCTTCCTGGGTCCCCTCTACTTTCTTGTATTTTCATTGAATGTTGTTAAATAACCACCAACACGGACAAGGGGCCAAGAATGAATGAAGGAGCAAACTGAGCCTTTCAGCCCCACTTGTTACAAAGTCTTGACGGAAGATGGTGAGCCAGAGAGAGCAGACGGGGCCCTCTTTGAGATCTGGAAGCTTCCTCGGGGGCCTTATGGGCAGTGGGTGGAAATGGGGTCTAGGGACTCATTGTGTAATGTTTTCATAGCAAACACGCCGTTTGTGGCAATATTGCAGGTTTGCTTGGAACTCATAGAAATCTAATGCCCCTCCCCCCAAGCCACCCCTTGGCATCACCATGGCTAGGGGCAGCCAACACAGGGATCAGACAGGACCTAGGACTCCAGCAGCTTCTGAATCCATAATGTAACAGATAACTCAACCTTATCCCACTTTTTAGGATCCCAAAGTAACCACCTGCCTACACTTTTCCCCCCCTTTGGCTGCTGTGTTAATGTTTGTTTTACACTACCCAATGGTGTTTATAAAATAAAGTTTCTGTCTCGTGTCCTCAAACCCCAATAGTTTTGGGGGAGGCTCTGGAGGCACAGCTGGGAACAAAGAGAAGCAGATGAGACAGGCAGACCAAGATAAGGAGGTTCAGAGAGACAGCAAGGGAGTGAGCAAGGGCAAGGTCAGGAGGGAGGGCCGGGAGCCGCCGAGCAGGAGCGGGGCACTGGCACCAGGCACCCCACCAGCTTCTTGCCCCAGGTGTGTCGGCACAGCTGTGGCCGCTCTGGCTTCCCAAAGACAACAGTGGAACTGGCAGGAGCGGTTCCTACCCAGGGTGTGAAGATCTACCATCTTTCAAAACTGTCATAATTAGTGTCTAAGGTAGTTGGCTTATGGCCAATTTCCCTCTTTCTCAGCCTTTATTCATTCGCCTGACTTTGCTAAGCAGAATGGATGCGAGGACGAGAAGTTCAGCCTCCAAAGGGGGAGGGAGACAATGGACAAAGCATAGGGAGAGCTGGGATTGGGGGAGCAGAACCCAATGCTGAGACTACTGAGTTCGAATCCCAATTCTACCACTCACCAGCTATACAACCCCGGGGAAGGTTTTCTGATCTCTCCCTTAGTTTCCCCCATCACTGTAAAATAGAGCAAGTAAGAGTACCTGACAAGGCTCTTGTGAAAATTGAATGAGTTAATACTTGTGAAGCTCTTAGAACAGTTCCCGGCACATAACAAGAACAGAATACTGTGTGTTTAAAAAAAAAAAAACAAAACCAGGGCCAGCCAAGACAACCTTGAGAAAGAAGATCAAAGCTGGAGGTACCACACTCCCAGATTTCAAGATATACTACAAAGCTGTGGTAATTAAAATAGACACATAATGGAAAGGAATAGAGAACCAGAAATCTATGGTCAGTTAATCTATGACAAAGGAGCTAAGAAAATACAATGGGGAATAGACCATCTCTTCAATAAATGGTATTGGGACAAACGGGTCAGCTACATGCAAAAGAATGAAACTGGACTACTTACACGATACACAAAAATAAATTAAAACATGGGTTAAGGACCTAAATGTGAGACCTGAAACCATAAAATTCTTAGAAGAAAACACAGGCAGTGCTCTCTTTGACATCAGCCATAGGAACATTTTTCCAGACCTTGGCAAGGATTCAAAAGCAAAATTACACTGTTGGGACTACACCAAAATAAAAAGATTTTGCAGAGCGAAGGAAACCATTAGAGAAGACATGTGCAAGTGATATGTCTGATAAAGGGTTAACATCCAAACTATATAAAGAACTTCTACAACTCGATACTGTAAAAAAAAAATAAATAAAAATAAAAAAAAATCCAACTAAAAAAGTGGGCAGAGCCCGAATAGACATATTTTCAAAGAAGACATAAAAATGGCCAACAGGCACATGAAAAGACGCTTAGCATCACTCATCATCAAGGAAGTGCGTACTGAAATCACAATGACATATCATCTCACACTTGTCAGAATGTCTAGACTCAAAATGACCAGAAATAAGTGTTGGTGAAGATCGTGGAGAAAAAGGAACCTTCGTACACTGTTGGTAGGAATGCAATCTGGGACAGTCGCTATGGAAAACAATGTGGAGCGTTTTCAGAATTTTTAAAATAAAATTACCACATGCTCTAGTAGCTCCACTACTGGAGGTACCTACCCAAAGAAAACAAAACTAACCCAAAAAGATATATGCACCCTTATGCTTATTGGAGTATTGTTTTTAATAGTCAACATACGGAAGCAACCTAAGTGTCCATTGAGAGATGAATGCATAAAGAAAGAAGCAGCGTTAATATATATATATATATATATATATACACAGTACTCACATATATACATATATAAACATACACATATCTTTGCAGTGGACTATTACTCAGCCATAAAAGAAAAAAGAATGAAATCCTGCCATTTGCAACAACATGGATAGATCTAGAGGCTCTGTGTTAAGTGAAATAAGTCAGAGAAAGACAAATACCATATGATTTCACTCATGGGTGGAATTTAAGAAACAAAGCAAATGAACAAACAAAAGAAAAAGAGACAAACAAAAAAAACCAGACTCTTAACTACAGAGAACAAACTGATGGTTACCAGAGGGGAGGTGGGTGGGGCAAAGGGGAGAGTGGAGGATGGGGACTCAAGAGCACATTTGCCATCATGAGCACTGAGTAATGTATAGAACTGCTGAATCATACTGTGCACTTGAAACTAATATAACCCTCTACGTTAATTATACTTCAATTAAAAATAAAAAGGCAGGGCCACAAAAGACCTAATTTGGATAGGATGGTTAGGGAAGCCTCTGTGAAAAAATGACATTTAAGACAAACACAAAGGATGAGAAAGTGGCAGTTTCTCTAAACTCTTCATAATGTGATTCCTTTTTATAAGTGCAAAACCAAATTTGTATTTTAAGAATATAATGTGCTTCTGAGTATGTTCAAGCATTTCACTTTTGAGTATTTCCCAGTTTGGGGGGATGACTCTCAGTGAGTCACACTGTCTGGCTCACCGGGTTTGGTTGCCAAAGGGGACCACTTATTTTTGGGGAGTGGGGCCACCACCTAGAGGACTAAGCCAGATCTAGAGGGGAGCTAGGAGCCTCAGTGAGGAACAAAATTCCCCTAATGCATTGCCTCGAGCTTTTCCTTTCCTTTTTCTCCCTTAAAGTGGCCATTAGAAGGATGAGGATCTTGGCCATGAGACCATTAGCATCTTCCCAAAGTACGTACTTACATAACAGGACTGCGTAGAGACAACTAGAATTCAGGGAGGCTGTAGGCTGTAATATTTAGGGGTAGGGGACTCTCTGGAAATCCTTCTAATAAAATGACTTGCAGCTGGCGCTCCCTCCCTCAGGAGGTCCTGGCCGGAGGCCACCCCTGGGAAGATGCTCCGAGGGTCAGCAGCTTTATGACCGAGAGAGGTTGGTGCCCCCTCCTCTCTTTGGTTGACTTGAGCAGCTTAAGCCAAGACACTGAGAGTGGGAGAATACCCCAAACCCTTGAGGAAGAGGCTTGCCCAAGGTCGAGGCCATGTGGCTGCTGAGGCCCAGGCTCCTGGGGGCTCGACCCACTGCCCCTCACAGAGGACGGCCCTGACCCACACCTGCACGCCTCCCACTCGACTTGATGGGGCGCTTTTCTGGGAGGCCGAGTAAGCTAAAAATGCCTTGCTATCATGACCCCAGCAAAAAGTCACCCTCTCTCCACCCCCTGCTGGCTACAGTCCCCCTCAGTGCCAGGAAAGCCTACATTCTCCTCCACTTGGCAACCCAGAGAAGGCTCTGTCTGCCCACGACTCACACCCCAGCAAGAAAACAGAGGCCCTGAGTTCTCCCCAAGGGCCAAGAATGTGTCAGGCAGAGTCAGACGAGGCCGTAAGCGTAGGGCTCTTCACCCAGGGTCCACATGGGTCAAAGGCTGAACAACTGAACGAACAACTGAAATTCCACACTTTCCAATAGAAAGTGGATCTGGGCTCTGAGCTCAGACCTCCTCTTCCTCTGGGGGTCACTGGGTCCATGCCTCTTCCCCAGTGTGCCACCTACCACCAGCAACAGCAGTCCTTCTGGCCCCGGCAAGGCCACCTGCTCCAGGAAGGCCCCCAGCATGGCCAAGAAGATACTCTCAAAGCACGGCTGAGTCAGACTCGGCTTCTCAGAGGATCAGCTTTCATCATCACTGGGAGGAACCGATAGTCACTCATCACCGGGGCTACAAGCCCCTTTGTCCTCAGGTGTCCTGTCCAGCGGGGCTTGGGGCTTGGGGCTTGGAGAGTTCAGAATCTCAGAGAGGGGTGCCTGGATTGGGTGGGGTGAAGGTACAGGGCAACTGGACAGGCTGGGACCTTGGGTCCATCCCCCGGCCCTGGCCACTGTGTGAGAAGCCTAGCACTCCTGTACGAGGCAGGGTACCAGGATACATTTTGGAAATGCATTTACGCTCTGGCCTATCCATCCATGGAAGGGAAGGGGGAGCCAACTGCCCCGTCAGAGCAGCCCAGCCGCTGGCCACGCTAGCTGTCTGATACTCAGGATCCTCAGGGGGCTTGCACCCCTGCTGAGGGGAGAGCAGTCCCAACACCGGGAGGCAGAGCAATGCCTAAATGTTTAGGGGCGAGCAGTAAGATCCCGTAGGGATCCACTCCTCCCTGGGCTTGCGCTCTGTGGCATCCGCTCTCTCTGACAGCCTGGCTCTGGATCTGTCTGCGAGGCGGGGAGGTCTGCTCCAGGAAGGCCAGGACCGCCTGTCCCATTCACAGAGCCCCTACTACATAAGATTTTGAGAATGAAGTTGTGGGGGTGTGCAGGGAACGTACATGCCTGGACCTATTTCTCTAAGAGAAGAAAATGCCTGGGTTCGGGGAGATTGTACCTGGGGCGCCAGGGGCACGAGGAAAGGGCAGGGGTGAGCAAAGGACCGCAGCACGGGACCAGCAGGTACACACCCCAGTCCTCACCAGTCCACCTGCTTATTAGCCAGCTACGCCACCTCAGGCAAATCATTTTGGGCCTCAGTTTGACTATAAAATGGGGACGGGGGTAAAAATATGTGCTCTACTCTCCATATAAAAATAATAGAGGCTGAAGTATGCTGGAAAGGATGGAAACTATTCACATCGAAGCCTATCAGCATGATAAGTACTATGAATAACAGCAATATTAAAAAGACTAATCTTTGCAGCTTGGGAAGCCTGGCGGCCAGAGGCCCAGGGCTGGTGGGGGAGGCTGGCTCCCAGGGAGGAGAGAGCTGGGGCAGCCAGAGGGTCAGACAGTCGGGCTCCCAGGCTGCCCTCCCCTCTCACCAGATCCTGCTCAGTCTGCTGGAGAGGCATGACCCTCCCTGGTGTCTACCTCACAATTAGCGTCCTGGCTTTCCCAGGGAAGCTGGGATAGGGGAGGGGTAGGGGAGGAGTGATGGGTAAGTATGTGTGTGTATCTGAGAGGAGGAATCACCTGCTCCGTTCTGTTCTCCCTCGTGCGTGGGGCACAGGTGCCCACGCACACTCACGCACATTCACGCACACACACACACACACACTTTCTTCCCTGCTTTCCCTCTTTTTAGGTAAGAGACTTATTTAAGGCCTCATCTTACACTTTCTTCTCCCAGCAGTGCCATGAGTTCCTTCTCCCGTCACAGCTGTCCTGAAGTTGGGACACTAACTGGGAGTCCCCTACAGGCAGCCTGGGCTGCTGGAACATGGCACGGGAAGATGCCTCCCACCCACCCCATGCCTCGGCTGTCAGGCAGATAGAAGCTGACGTGGCCCTCAGAGCAAGAAGCCACCATGACCCAGAACCTTTCCCTCCTCTGTGGTGACCCAGCCCAGTCAGCAGCGTCTCCAGTGCCCAACCTGTGTCCTCCTGCCCGTCCTGGGCACTGTTTTCCTGGCTGGGCCTCTCCCAGTAGGCTCAGAAGGTGTACCCCAGAGACTGAGGCAGCTGGGAGGTTGTAGGGCGGTCCAAGGCGCAAGGAAGGTGTGTGTGCTGCCAAAGTTCCTTCAGGACATAGGTGTGACCACAGAGAAGGAAAATGGAAATGCTGACGGAGGATACCAGTCCTGACCACGCTTGGCTTCCATTTTATTGTTGGAAGGCATGTCTCACTCTGGAGTCTGAAAGGATGGTGAAGGGCTATGGCCGGCGGGCTGGTCTGCTCTTGGCCAAAACCTCATCAGACAATGGGTTTCAGACGGAAGAGAGCCCCTGGGAGTCCTGACTCACCAAGGCTTGGGCCTCATGTCATAATTGCTCAGCTCTGGAAGCTTCCATGCCCCGTGGTCTTGCATCTCCACCCATAGGCAAGGGAACTGGCTTGGTTACCCTGTCATCTGCTCTACTCAGGCTCTCCCTGGAGGAGTGGGTTCTGCCCAGCTTCACTCAAGGCTGGGTTTGGGTGCTCTCTACCCACCCCGACAGGCTGAGGACACCAGACTGCCAAGGCTGTCTCTGTGGCTCTGGAGGCCGAGCTATGGTTCGACTTGTCACAAAGGGCTGGACTGAGATCATCATACCCATTTTACAGATGGAGAAATGGAGGCAGGGAACTGTTCCTTAACTTGCTGGGATTCTCTCAGAAACCTGAGGTGTAATCCCAGCTATGCTGCTTCCTGCAAAAGGTTCTAATTCTCTCTGGGAACAGTTTGCATGTGTGTCCCTGACCACTAGGATAAGAGGTCTGGCAAAGCAGGGGTTAGAGGAGGTGGACTTGAGCCGGTACGGGGTCACACCAGCTGCCTCCTTGGCCTCCAGGAAGGGGCCCACTTCCTCCAGAAGCCCTCAGGCCCTGCCGCTCAATGCCTACTCTGAGGTCATTCCCCAAGACCAAGAGGTTTCCCTCTCTCTAGACCAGACAGTGAACCTCCCCCTACCACGTTCAGGACCATAGGAAGCTGAGAGAGGAGGGAAGCCCTGCCTGGGACTTCGTCAGAGGAGCTCCCTGGGTGGGACAGGAGTGCTGAAGGGGCAGGGGAGGAAGGACTGAATGTGGGCAGAGCTGGCTGGGACCATTCTCAATAAACTGGATTTCCTGGGAGCCTGCTAGGCCTGGAAAAGGGATGGCTCCCCTCAGAGGCCTCCGGCTCAGTGCTCTTTCTCTCACCGTCCACAAAGTGGCCATTTCTTAGAGGCCTCGGGTTTGTGGAGAGGACCACCCACCAGGCTGAGGCGTGCTGCAGGCAGAGGGATAGCAAGCGCAGCCAGGAGGGGAGGGTGGAAGGAGCCAGTGGTGGCTGGTCTGTAATGGAGCTCTCAGGCCACAGTGGAGAACCAAGGGTCACCCCTGCTGGCCACTGACGGGGGCTCCAGGCCCCAGCAGCTGCTGCGGCCAGGGGCCGGCCGTCAGCGGTCTTGGCGCTCCGCCTGGTTCCCAGAGCCCCCTACAGCAGTGGGAACGCTTGTCAGCCTCCCTGGGTCCACTCCAGAGACAACACCTCTGCCCCAGCTCTTCACTGACACACCCCACAGGGCTGGCCTCGGAATACAGCATCCCCGGTCATTTCTGTTAACGGTAAGGCTCCTCAGGGGTCACCCCTCCCATACAAACAGGCCCTGCCACACCCAACTGTTTATCTCCTGTTCCTGTGCTCTGGGAAGACCAGCAGGGGCCCTCCTCCCTCACCCCTCCCCGGGCCACACCGGCCCTGCCCCGGCCTGCACACCCGCCACACAGATGGGACCTGCTCCCTCTGTCCACCATGAAAACAAAGCGCCTGGAGATGGCCTGAGGACAAAGCCACAGACTCACAGACTCTGGGAAAAACGTGGTGTGGAGAGCTCTCTATTGAACCGAGTTCCAGCGCCTGCTCTGCTCTCCCGCCCGCTCCAGGGCCTCTCTGCCCCCCATTCCTTGGCCTTGGGCCCCAGCTCATTCCACTCCGAGGTCCTCCTTGGCCGTCTGTCATCACGGGGGATAGCCGCCTCCATGCCGCCCACTCCAGGGCCGTGAGTCCACTCGGGAGAGCCCTGCCCAGCTGCCACTGGCCTGCGGGCCTCCTGGCCCCGGGCGGGCCCTGGCTTTCCTGACCAGAAGTGCCTGCTCCAGCCCCAGCTGCCTCACGGCTCCAGCTCCCGGGAGAGGCGGGACAGTTCCCGTTGGTTGTCGATGACCTTCAGCTGCTGGACATAAGCCCAGGGGCTGGCCGGACTGCGGGTGCTCAGGGACTGCTCAGAGCCTGCCGGGAAGATGGGAGGGAGAGTGGTCAGGGGAGGACAGCCGCCGCTTTGTAGCGCCCATGCCTGCCCACCCCCACCAAAAAGGAGCAGATGAGCCTTGCCGCCCTCCGCCCCCCACCCTGCCAGCTCCCACAGCCCAGCTAGTGGCCAGTCTGCCCTCCGGTCTGGAGCAGAGGTGTGGGGAAGGGCTCAGACTCCGAAAAACAGGTCCCCAAGATTTCGTACTGCATAACACCCCTTTCACTGAATTCAAAAGCAACGGCAACTGAAGAATTTTGTGGTCATCATAAATCTATGAAGCATTTTAAAAGCTCTAGGTGTATGCGTGTCTGTCCATATAAATTTAGCTGTGTCACTGTATTATGGCGGCCCACAAGGACAGAGGAATATGCAGGGAGAGGGAGCTATTGTCTGTGCACACACTTGGCATGGGTCCAGCAGTGTTCGTTCTATGATCCCAATAGATACATACGTAAAATAAAGGGCCAACAATGACAGCGCTGGATAAACCGTGGACTCTGATTAATCCCACTTCACGTGACTGCAGACCAATTAAAAAAAAAAATCGGGTCTGGGGTAAGCGGACCCCTGGTCTGGGGCCCAGCTCTATCACTCTGCCCCAGCCTTCCACAGGTGACTTCAGGGCTCAAGCCTGTTCACATGTCTTTAAGTTGGGAGAAGGTTCTAGCTTCCTCAGAGCGGTGGGGTGAAGAGTTCACAGCATCCTACACGCAGGTGCAGGGAAACACCAGCCAAGGCTACCCTATCAGCGCCCAGCCCTGCCCCACTTACACGTGGACATCCTCGCCACCTGGCTGTCCTCGTGGAGGTGGGATACTCGGCTTCTGAGTGGCGACAGTGGCACTGGGCGGGGAGAGAGGCAGGAGTCAGGGAGACAGGGCCCAACCAGAGCCTGGAGGGGCAGGGGTGGGGGTGGGGGGTGGGAATGTGGATTCTAGAGGGGCGGGGGCAGGGGACCAGCTCCTCACCATTGCTGTGGCTTCGGCAGTGTTGCAACATCCGCACGGCTCTGGCCATCATTCTCTGTGGGCAAAGTAAGGACACAAGACCAGGCCTGAGGGGCAGGACCCTGGCATGGCCAATGGGGCGGCTGCAAACCAAGACCCCTTTGAGTGGGGGTGTTCCTAGGAACTAGATGGGGCTGTATCTGCTTTGCCCTGATCCTAACCCTAACTGCCAGGTGACCAGGCAGTGGGAGAAAGAACAGAGATTAGGGAGGGCTTTGGGCTCTGTTTGCCGGGTGAGGTCATTAAGGCTGTCTTCCCCAGCACGCAAGGGAGTGAATACATTAAAAGAAGTATTCATCCTTGTATTATTAACAATGACTTTAGGTCACCTCCCGCCCCCCACTCCCTTCCAAGGACACAGCTATATCTCAAACCCACTCTAGGAGCAGATGCCCACTCTCCTTGAACTCACCATCTTTTCAAAGTTGATGAGATTCTCTACCAATGTGTGGTTTCCTTCATGGATGAAGGTCATGTCTGCAGAGAGATGGGTTTTGCTTCAAGATCCCCAAACTCTTCCCCCCTCCTACAGCCCAGGAAAGGTGACTGGCCAATCATGGGAGCCTTGGGCCTGTCCCAGCCCCACGCTGCCCTCTTCCTCTCCCCTCGGAGCAATTTCCTTGTATCTCTCAGGCCTCGTATCAGAGGCCATCTGATGTCACCAGCACTTGTCTCAACACTGCTTCTAGCCTGAGAACTCCTGATTCATCTGTGTCCCCCAAGGCATCAGCACCCCAAGGGTCAGGTGGACATACAGACAGACATTCATCCTTGTATTATTAACAATGACTTTAGGTCACCTCCCGCCCCCCACTCCCTTCCAAGGACACAGCTATATCTCAAACCCACTCTAGGAGCAGATGCCCACTCTCCTTGAACTCACCATCTTTTCAAAGTTGATGAGATTCTCTACCAATGTGTGGTTTCCTTCATGGATGAAGGTCATGTCTGCAGAGAGATGGGTTTTGCTTCAAGATCCCCAAACTCTTCCCCCCTCCTACAGCCCAGGAAAGGTGACTGGCCAATCATGGGAGCCTTGGGCCTGTCCCAGCCCCACGCTGCCCTCTTCCTCTCCCCTCGGAGCAATTTCCTTGTATCTCTCAGGCCTCGTATCAGAGGCCATCTGATGTCACCAGCACTTGTCTCAACACTGCTTCTAGCCTGAGAACTCCTGATTCATCTGTGTCCCCCAAGGCATCAGCACCCCAAGGGTCAGGTGGACATACAGACAGAC
>NW_019154140.1:6341050-6361820 GCF_002288905.1 Enhydra lutris kenyoni
GCGGACAGACGCGGGAACGGATGGGTGGAGGTGAGAAGGTAAGCACTGGTCCAATTACCTTTGAGAAGAAGAGGCATGAAGGGGATGATGGGAGGGGAGAGCTTGGTGAGGGCCAAGCGATAGACTCGGTGGTTCCATGAAGGGTCCTGAGAGGGGAGAAGCCTCAGTGAGGGAGGGACCTAACCACAACACACCATGACACAACCAAACACCACCTGCTTGGAGCTCAGCTTCCTCTGGGCCCCAGGTCTCCCCGAGGTGGGTTCCGCAGCAGGCGGGAGGGGACCTGAAGCACCACCGGTCATCTGTGTGTGAGGCTTCCTGGTCTTAGCCCCTCAAACACACTTCAGGGGCCCAGGGGTTTTATGGAAAACCCTCTCTCTCTCTCTCTGTCCCTCCTCTTGTTTTGTCTCTGTCTGTCCCTCTCTAGTGGGTAAATTCCTCTGAATCTCTTGAGGCCGCAAGGTACATTTTTTTCTTGAGAGCTCATAGCCAGGCTGATAAAAACCCTTTGTGTGAGCTCTCTTGAACACTCCCAAGACCTCTTAACCGCCAACAATTCCTGGCAGGGGGGTGGGAAGGGCAGCCAGCTCCTCAACTCTTCCCTCGTCTCTGGCCTCCTCTAGCATCTCCTGAGGAGCCACTGACAGACTCTGGCCCACCATGGGTCTGGTGCCAGGACCTGCTTCCTGGGCCTGGGACAGGTCGGCAGGAGACCCGTGTTCCCCGGATGTTCCCCTGGCGCTTCGGAGCCCAAGGCCAGACACCACATGTGTCCTGTCCTGGTCCTCACACAGGACCTCACGGCCATAGCTAGGGTTCTCCCACCCCTGCCACACGGGATACAATACGCTCTGTGCCCCCCTCATTCTGCTAACACTTCATGCCGCAGCCAGCACCCCAAACACACAGCCCAGAAGGAATCCGACTCTGGCCCAGGGCTGGGAACTCTGGAAGTGGCCAGGGAAAGGTAGAGGGACTGCTGGGAAGCTCAGAATCAGGGTTTCTGGAAAGAGGAGCCAAGACCCAGCACTCACCAGCAACCTCTCGAGGGCAGAGTACAGCTTCCGGACTTTGTGGGGCAGCCGCTGTAGAGGAGAGGCAGATGGAGCTCTCACTGCTCCGGGATGGGAGCCCTAGCCCCAACCCACACTCCCAGGATGGGCACGGGCCCTCCAGATCACACCTACCTCCCAGGTGTGGGCCAGGCGGCTGATGGCCGAGTTGCTGAGGCCAAACATGACGGCAAAGAAGGAATTGAGATTCTTTTGCTCCTTGAGGCTATGGGTAGAAGATCCAGAGATCTCAGGGGAAACAGCCATGCCCACAAAGTTCCTACCCAGACAACAGCAGGCCTGGGGCCCAGGATCAGGCCCCACCAGGCCAGCGCTGCCTCTGTGGGGCCTGGGGCCAAACGGGGGGGGTGGGGAGGCAAAGACTCTAGGAGACCCAGGGAAGCAAGGGGATGGCAGATTAGGTAACTGGGGACAGAGACGCCTCAGGACTCGGCCATACACACCCCCGCTCCAGCCCACAGACACTCACTGGGCGGCCAGCTTGATGAACTTCCTGAGCAGCTGGGCCCGCAGGCCCGGCACAGGGCAGAGACACAGCTCCGTGGCCACCCAATACTGGAGCTCGTTGAAGCGGCGCATGAAACGCTCCAGGTTGGCCGTGGTGACGTCCCGCAGGTGCTGGGGGCCCAGCACGTAGTGGATCAGCTCTACCTGGGGAGGAGAGAGCAGGAGAGATGAGCCCACACAAGGTGGGGTGCCCCTGCCGGCCGGCTGCATGCCTCCCCTCAGCTCTGCTCCCCGCACCTGGTGGATACTGTTGAAGAGGCTCCAGTCGTGGTCTGTCAGCTGGCCCGCCAGGTCCTTGGCACTCACCAGGTCCAGCCCCTCCGCAGAGCCCACAGTAGGCCCCAGCTGCTCGGGGTGTGGGGTCTGTGGGTGCAAGAGAGCTCAGGAGGGGGATCCAGGGGACAGATGTGGGGTAGGAGGAGAGAGCTTGGGGCAGAGACTCCATGCCTATGGTCAAAGGGATGTCGGGGAGGAGAAGGGTGCTACCAGGAGTAGGCCTCTGAAGGATAAGGCTTCCCAAGGAAACGTCTATCCTTCTGCCAGCTCCCCAGTGCTGAGACCCCCCCCCTCCTTGTTGGGCTCCTATCTCCTGGGGAATCTCCAGTGGGAGGAGGTCTTCTTTCTCCTTGAAAGCTCTCAACCAGCTCTCTCCCTTCCCCAGCTTCTGGAACCTTCCATCAGCTGAGGCCCACTCCTTCCACTTCATCCTTAAGACCCGGCAGCAGTCAGAGCCAGGGCCTCGTCTCCCCTCTTTGTGACCCTCCCCTGCACCCATCTCTGCCACTCCCAAAACCCAGCTCCTCCCTGGCCCCCTGTCTGTTCCTACCAGCTCGTGCACTTCCTGTGGGTTGACGACAAAGAGCCGCTCATTGAGCCCCAGGGATGTGGCCACACCACGGGCCTCTGGCTGCAGGCCAATGGCATCTGCAAAGAAAGCAGAGGCTGGGCTGGGGGGTGGGGAAGTGGTGGACAAAGACGGAGGCCTGGGAGCTACCAAAGGCAGTGTCGGGGCCCCAGTTGGGAGGCTTGGAGGCCCCTTCTCCCAGTGGCCAGGCTAGAGTCCTGGGCAGGTGCTCTTGCCCACAACATCCACACTGCCCAGGTTGTGGACAGGTCAGCACACTGAGGAAGACAAGAAAGGATTGTCAGTGACATAGGCAATATTCGGGCAACACTGAAGTCTCCGAGAGTTTCCTCTGTTGTCAAACGGAGACAGCAAGACCAACCCTGACAACTCACAGGTCCAACAAGTTAATTTATGTAAGCAATGGCAATAAGTAGATGAGGCATGTAATGGCCTTTGAAAAGTGGAAAGTGGGCCTTACTTAGTGTTGATTTTCATCAGCAACTACTGAACGAGCCCGTGTTCTTAGTCATGTGTGAATCCCCACTCTCTAGGCCGGTAGCCTCCAAAGTAAGACCATCATGTGTCCAAAAAATATCAACTCTTCTCCTTATATTTATTTTTCTCATCTGTTTTGCAGTTTTACTTTGTGGGTAGCTTTAAAATTATATAATGTTAGTGTGGGAGTATATGTATATGACTTCTGAGCAAATACACAGATAACAGCGGGTTTGTAGTAAAAATAGCGTTTACTGACATGGGAGGGGATCTAAACCATCTGAAGGAAGGTCAGTGCTCTGAACAGCTCCTGTCACATAGTAGGGTCTCTGGTTCCGGGGCAGCTGCAACTCTCTGAGTCGCCACCAGGGGGAGGTGCTTCCCAGAGCAGAACACAGGTGCGCGGGACTTCATCCTGAAGCCCCACTTCCTGAAGGGGGAGAAGTGTTTGCTTTTCTGGCCACCCCCAACCCCCCGCTCCTTGCCATTTTTCCCTGGGTGCCCCTAATTCTTGTCTACTCTAGACTCCAGATGTCAGGCCTGGGCTGTGTCCTTCACAGAGACTGAAGAGGGGTTTCTGATGGCCCAAGGTCCCTGAAAGGAGGTCTAAGTAATTCTCATGCTTCCATGTTCCAAGCACTAACTTTGTGCCAGCCCGGGGCTAAGTGTTTTCTTAATGTGACCTCATTTAATGGCCACAGCCGTCCTGTGTGATGGGTACAGTTTTAGAGCTCATGGGACAGGTGAGGAATCAGAGGCTCAGAGAGGTTAAGCACTCTGTTCAGATCAGGATCATACAGTTCGTCGGCAGTGGGTCCTGGGGTCCCAACACAGGCCCAGGGGTTCTGTGGATGCTCTTAACCACCAAGCTTCTCTGTCTCACCTGCCACGCTGCCTCCAGCTCCTAACACATCGCTGTCCCATAGCTGCCTCTCAAATATGTGCGCCAACTGACATAATGAATGAAGACTACCTAAATTCAAAAGCCAGACACTCTCAATGACTCGGGGAAATTGCCTCATCCCCTTGAGCTTCAGTTTCCTTGAATGAAAATAGGATGAAAGTACCTATCTCATAAAGTGGTTATTAGAATTCCATGAATATATGAGGACGATAATAATAAAATTAATGTACAAAGTGCTGGGCCAGCCACCGTTCTAAACCCTAAAATAGGCTCATTCAGTCCTCACCGTTCCTCTGTGAAGTCGGCACTCCTATCAGCCCCATTTTACAGATGCTGAAAAGAGCACAGAAAGATCAAGAAGAATCCTGCCCAAGGACACACAGACAGGAAGCTAAAGGGCTGGGCTCAACTGCCGACAGCCGGCCCCAAGCACATGCTCTCAAGCATGACACGCGAAGCCCTTTGGAGACCTAATAAACCGCCCTTAAATGCTAACCATCACTAACATTGATGAAGGTGATCAAAATGATTATCTTAATTCAAGGGCGGGAATCTGGGCAGGCACGGACGGAGGGGTCCCTCCCTCAGGGCCATCCCGCCCAGAGACACAAACTCACCACCCGCAGAGTTGACCTTCACCAGCACCTGCCCCTTGGTCCAGCCATCCTCCTGGGCCAACACTGCCATCACCTCTCTCACGGAGGCCGTCACAGGTAGCTTCAGGGTCAGCACGGAGTGGTCCGGTCGGCAAATGTCATAGGGGACTGGAGAGGAAGACCAGGCTGAGCTGGAGGAAGAGGCTTCTTGGTCCCCCCAGCCAGAAGTGAGCGCGCAGCCGATGCAGCAGTGGGAGGGTCCCGAGGAGGCAGGGTGGGTGGTGAGGGGAAGCCTGGGTGGATATGCTGCCCTGGGGGGGGGGGGGTAGGGAGGTCCTGAGTTGGGGGGACACACCCTGTCTGGCAGCCTGGAACAGAGACCCTGAGGAGTACAGTGTGCCCTCCTCGGCCAGGCATACTAAGGTCCTGGATAACGACAGCAGGGTGCAGGCTGGCAGGGACCACCAACCTTTGTCCCCAGCTCGAATGGCACAGTTCCTGCTGGGGAGGGGCTGGTCCTGGCCGGGGAGCCAAACGGGCATGTTCCTGGTCTGAGAGGGAGAGAAAGTAAGCCCTGGGTCACAGGGGGCACAGGGGAGAACAGGCAGAGCAGAGGCTTCTGTCCCCGGGAGCGTGAGACCTGCACTGGATGCACACCACCGGCAGGCTCTGCTTGCTGCGTGGACCTGAGCTGGGTAGGCATGAGGCACCAAGGCTCCCCGAGGAGAGACAAGTCAGTGCTCCTGTGCCTGCGCGTCACCCCTTTTGCCAAATGGGCCCTGAGTGATCCTAATATGAGCACACCTCAGCCCCTGGCCCTGGTTTTCTCCTCCTCTTCCTCCTCTGGCTACCGTTTGCTAACTGGCTGTTTGCTGTGTGCCACGCTAAGGACAGGATTATTCTAAGTATCTAAATAGTCACAGTAGCCCTTTAACAAAAATATTCATATTATTCCCATTTTATAGGTAATAGAAATGAGGCTCAGAGAGATTAATAACGGGCCCAAGGCCACACAGCTGCTAAGTAGCACAGCCAGAATCTTAACCTGCTCCTCCCTCCCTTTGCGCTGTTACCTCCCCACACGCTACTGCCCTGTCAGGCCCCACAGCCCTTCTTCATGAGGCCCCAGCACAGGGCAAGGAGTGGAGGCCTCCACCACACAGTGCCTCCGTCCACCGGACTGTTCTTCCCACTCCTGTACTGACTCTTCCCCTCCCAGCTCTGAATGGGGCCAATCCTCTGAGCTCAGACCCTGGCCCACGGGTCTTCTCTATGTTTCACGTCTCAGAGCTCTCCCCAGAGTTCCACACAGTCTCACACCACCTACATGGGGAGGTCGCAGCCTCTAGCATCACCTTCTCTTCCAAACACCTCCTGGATCCTTCCATATCTGTGCTCCATCCCCCCAGACGCTCTCATCCTGCCTCCCAACCTTTCTCCAGCCCTTGACCTGCCGCCCCACTCTGGTTTCCCTAAAGCTTATCATCTTGTTCTGGGGGTTCCTCTGAGCCCCTCCTCCCAGCCCAGGCCAAACCTCAGATCCACCTGCTCAGTTGCTTCCCTCCTCATGTGCTACAGTGGCCGGATTATTCTCCTCCATCAGCCCTTGGGTGCCTCCTGCCCCTCCCCCCACAGCCCCCAACTACCCCCCAACCCGTCTGCCTGACCAGAGCCAGATCAAGCTTCCTAATGCAACTTCAAGGCCATCACTGTCTGCTGGATAAATCACCAGCTCTTTAGCTGACCTACTCAAAACACACACTTGACCTTGTCAACCCATGGTTCCCACACCTCCAAGGCATCACACTGTTCAGAGGACAAGGACCAAACCCCTCAGCATGGCCTCCTCTGGTGGCTCCCTCTCACACTCCCTCCTGCAGGGTCCCAAACAGGTAGATTTCCCTCCCCGTCGAACCGGACTGTGGGGCCTCTTCTGCCTTGACCCTCCTGCTCTGTAGCTCTCAGCTCCTGTGGTCACGCTCCCCGATTCTGACCCCGAGTCAGCCTGTCCCTTCTCTGTCTCCAGAGACTCCTGCCTTTGCCGTTAGGCATCACGACACTGTTCAGCTGCTCTGTCCCTCGCCTGTCTGTGATGTGAGCCCCACCTGGCCGGGGGTGTCTCGCCCCCACTTCTGCAGCAATAGCACCTAGCAGAGGGCCTGTGAGGGCAATTCCACACTAGTTCCTGAGCACCCGCCATGAGCAAGGCAGCCTGGGAGCCCTGGGGAAGCAGAGGTCCGGGCCCCTCACTCTCAAAGCCAGCACTCCAGCTTGGTGGGACGGGCACTAACAGATGATAAAGAAGTACCCCACATGGTGCTAAGGCTTTGAGGAGAATCACAGAAGACACCTTGGCAAGGGAGAGGGTGGGGTGCTCTGAATAAGGAGATGGGGGAGCCTCTCTGAGAACCCAACATTTTCGCTGAGATCATAAAGATAAGGATCTAGGTGGGCCCAGAGCCAGAGATAAAAATTTCCAGGCCCTGAGGTAGAAACAAACTTTGCTTATAGAAGAGAAGGAGCCTGTGAGAGTCTGGGGGCAAGGGGCAGACAGGCCACCGGGCACAGAGAGCCTGGTGTTTATTTTCCCAGGGCAGCACTCCCTATAACCGGCCCCATCCTACCTTTCCAGCCCTATCTCCTACTATTCCTCAAGAAATCTCAGCTCCAGCCACACATTCTCATCCCCCTTTGCTGCCTGTGGTCCCCTGCCAGGGATGGCACTGGCCACCTCTGATTCCCAGGAACCCTCACGCTTCAGAGGCTGCCTTCAGGCACCGTCCCCCCATCCCCGGAACTGCTAACTGGTTCTATGAACACGGATTACCTCCCAAATGCAACAGAAACCCCTTGGGGTGAGGTAGGGGTGGAGGGGTGGTCCTAGACCTCTGTGTCTCCCCAGGCCTATTGGGGAGTTCCTGCTCTGTGAACACCTATCCCGGCCCCAGGGGTGTGTCTGTGCATGGGAATCCTTCCCAGGCTGAGCCCCTGGGGTGGGGGCTGAGGGAGGGGCAGAGGGAAGAAGCTGGGGCCAGACAGAGGTGAGAGGAGCTGGTCCATGCAGACACCTTCATCTGAGGAGATGCATTCCCACAGCCATTTTCCAACCTGGGGAGCAAGTGAGAAGGGCAGTGAGATGCGGCGATGGATGGAGCAACGGACCCCTGTGGGTGAGACAGGAGGGTAGGGGCAAGGAGTGGGGGTAGGGGGCCTGGCTCTGGATTCCATCTGCCCTCAGCAGAGGCTCAGAGCTTTGCAGACTTGCTAAGTTCCAGCCAGAGGGGGCAAAGCCAGGGCTTGAAACTCAGCCCCTGTATGCTGGGATTTTCGCAGGCCAGCACAGGAAGGAAAGAGAGTTCCAGGAAGCAATGTGCCCCAGGGGTCCATCTGGGCAGGTGAGCCCTCCCTAAATCTCACCCGGTCCCACGGGAATGTCTGGGAAGGCCAAGAGAAGCTCTAGGAAATGCACCGGGTGGGGCCGGCAGGACTGGGCACTGAGGATGCTCTGGGGTAAGTACGTGCAGAATGGAGGAAGTGGGAATGGCAGGTGCACTTGGGAGAAGGTGCGAGGGAGAATGCGCAGGCATGGCGTGAGGGTGAACAGCAAGCGACTGGTAGGAAGGGCTAACTGTAATAAGGAGTCAAATGAGCAATCCCAGCTGACACTCCCAGGGCTCATGGCACCTGCAGGTGCTGCTCAGCTAAGGCATGGGAACACGCCATCCTCAGGAGATGGGCACCGTCCCGGTGTTAGGGACGAGAGCCCGAAGCCCTGAGATGGGGACCATGCCTAGAACAGCAGAGCCACAGGCAGTGCAGCCTGGATGGCAAGCGGCGTGTTT
The DNA here is from genome assembly GCF_002288905.1 of Enhydra lutris kenyoni. NCBI lineage: Eukaryota > Metazoa > Chordata > Mammalia > Carnivora > Mustelidae > Enhydra > Enhydra lutris. The sequence goes on from NW_019154140.1 coordinate 6,349,318, forward strand.
GTGTCAGTATCCAGAATCAGCGTGGGGTTCTCCATTCCCCATGCACCACCCGCCACACATGTGGAAAGTTAACTTAGAGCCTGAGCATCACCTGTGGTGTCGCCGCCTCTCCGGCCACTGCTCCCGCAGCAGGAGGCAAAGCCGCGTGTCTCTGCTCACCAGGTCTGAGAGTTTCTGGGAGGAGCCAAGATGCATTGGCTCAGAGGTAGTCTCACCTCCCCTTGGCTGCCCACTCTGGCCCTGCCTCACCCCCAGGTACCTGGAGAAAGCTGGTGGCCACTGGGTCCGCGTGGAGCATGGGGCCATAGAGGGCCATCCACTGGCTGACCAGCCGCAGGATCTGCTGCCTCTTGTTACAGATGTAGGTGCTGTGCTCCTGCTCACTGCCCCCCGAGGGCTCCGCGTGGAAGGTGGGTGCCAGTCAAGGGAACCACAACGGCCGGCCAGGCTACCCACCACAGCTCAGGCAAAGGACGGGCAAGGACGCCCGGGGCCCGCGGACAAGCTGGCCTCGGCACCAGCCTGGTCCTTCAGAGAGCTCAGCGCAGCTCTGTGGGGAGAGACCCCTTCTCCCTGTCCTGCACAACCTCCTTATCCCCCCTGGGGCTGGAAGGATATTGGTGCAGGAGGGCGGCACAGAGCTGGGCACTGGGCATGAAGACGCTGTAGGTCAGGAGGAAGTCACTGAGGAAAGTCTCTGTAGGGCAGGAACAGGGGAACAGGAGGAACCTCAGAGATCAAGTCTGCCAAGCACAGATACAGACAGAACTGGGGTTCCCTTCTCCTAGTCCCATAGTGGCAGTGTCCCAGCAAGGCCCAGCCCCTGTGACGGCATTCCCCACCCAAGCCAAGAGCACAGGAATGAGGACTTCCTGCTGACTGGCCAAATGGGCCAACCCAGCACCCACTGACATCACACTCAGGGTGCCTGGCCCTCTCCCAGACAACGCTGACCACCCAATGAGTCACACAGTAGACGGGGCATCTCTTGCCCCTACCTGTTGGGTCATGAGCGCTGGAATCAGGTCGCATGGCCTCCAACAGTAGTTCTAGGATCTTCTCTGGGGTGCCAGACATCACGGTATACCTAGCAGAAACAGCCAATCCATAGCACTTCCCACATCTGAACAGACATCAAGAATCACATCACCCTTCCCTATCCGCCAGCTCTGCCCCACCTTGGAGTTTAAGGGAAAGCTGGCTCTGGGGGTGCATCTGATCCCCGAATGCCCCTCCCCTCCCACCCCGGGGAGGCCAGCGAGCAGGGGTAAGACATGGGGGAAGGGAGTAAAGCCTGGAAAATGGAAGGAGAGAAGGTGGGCAAGAGAGAAGGTGTGCAGAAGGAGTGTGGCAGATGTGTTACCGGTTCCTGCCTGGGGTTGGAGGGCGAGAAGGGCCAGCTCCCTGAGAGGCTCTCTCCAGGACCAACACCACTTTGCCATGTTCTTCTAGCCTCATGGTCTTTGCCTCTACATCCTGGAGAACAAGCCACACCCAGTGCTCAGTACACACCGCAGGTCCTTTCCCCTGTTCCAGGACATCTCCCTCCACCTCCCTGGGCCCCACCAGGCTCCCACAAGGTCATTCAGCCCTTCTCCCACCCCATTCAATGCCCATGACCTTGGATCTTCCCTACTCCCAGTCCTCATCATGCAGCCAGAGCCACCTCTTCCACCCTTCCCTCCCCCACCTCCTTCTGTGGCTCCCACTCTCCATTACGCTGCCTCCCCTCATGCCCTAGTCTCCCACCCTTCTATGCCCTGCCACCCCTCTGTAGCCACCCACCCCCACGGTCTCCCACACTGAGCTGGGGTTCTCCAGTTTCACTGAGCCTCCTCAGCGTGCTATGGACCTCTCCCATGCACCAGCCATCACCTCTAAGCTTCTCCAGCTCCTACCTCTCCATGCTCCTTATAGGCCTTCTCTGGTCCCTGCCCCTTACCCCCTACCACTTCTCCAGAGGAGGGTCCTTGCCACATCCCCTGCCCTTACCACCCCCAGTAACGGCACCTTGATGATACGGTTGAAGTCCTGCTTGTCCACGCGGAGAAAATGACAGTTGTCTTCTCTCAGGATGATAGTGGCTGCCCGGGGTGCGTCATTGACCAGCGCCAGCTGTCCAAAGTCATCTCCCTCGTGCAGTGTGGTCACCAGCCCCTGCAGCCAGCACCCCCCCAACCCTTGTCAGAGCAGATCCATGGTGGGAGAACCTCTGGGCAGGAGGAGACCTGGGAGATTGGTAATCTTGGGTCCATTCAAGGTCCTGCCTCGAGGGCTAGGGCCAGGGAAGCAGATACCACCAAGGAGGCTGGAGAGAGAGGGAGAACTCACCTTGCCATGGGTCACCACATTGACAGATCCTTTCCAGATAATGTACCATGAGGTGCCCTTGTCTCCCTGGCTGAACACTGAGAGGAAAACCCATTAGACACACCTGGGGTCACCCTCCACTTCTGGACCATGGCCTCTGCCACGTCCAGACCCCTGGTGCCCAATGTCCTGCACCCCGTCTGACTTACACACGGTCCCCGCTTTGCTGTGTGGTTCAAAGAGAAGAACTGCTGCTAATTCCCGCTTTACCTGTGAGGCGGGGAGAGGAGGGTCAGTGGAGCGAGTCCAGGGTAAGAAAGGCCAGGTTAGCAGGGAGGTTAGGTTCAAGGACACAAGCGCCTGGGGCCAGAGATGGGGCTAGATCAGGTGCCGGGGATTCAGCAGGAGACAACGCAAGGGAAGGAAACAAGCCAGGAGGAGCAGAGGGATTTTTGGACAAGGATGTTGGGAGCCAGAAATTTGATGGACATTTCCAAGCCAGAGGCTGAAGGGGAGGGAAGCACCTGCTGGCCCAGCCATAGGGGCCACAGGGATTTGCAGGGAGAGGAGGTCCTGGGGGAAGGGTGGAGGCAGGCGGACTGACCGAGTTGGAGAGGTGGGCCACAGCCTTGATGTGCAGGAGCTCCTCAAAGATGATGTCCAGCTCCTCGTCTGTGCGCTGACCAGGGCTGCAGGCATAAGATGGTAGAGAAGCAAACAATGGACTGCGGGCCTCAGCACATGGGAGCCACTCCGCCCACCACGCTCGGGCCCGGGGCCAGCTGGCCGCAGCAGTGGTGGTGACCGGACCAGGCCGGCCACTACTGCGTGTGCACCACGTGCTGGACAAGGGGCAAGTGCTTCGCACGTGTCAATCCCACCTGCCCTCGTGACAACCCTGTGATGTGGGCACGGCGCTCCTCCTTTGACAGAGGAGGAAGCCGGCATGGAGAGGTCCAAGGCTACCCAGAAAGTCGCCCGCGGAACTGGAACCTGAACCAGGACCTGCCTGCCCACCCCCTCCCAGCCACCACCGCCCCTGAGCGCACCTGCTCCTTGTAGACCCCATGCCTCCCACCCCAGCTACAAAGGAAGAAACAGGTTCAGAGGTGGAGAAGGGGGGCTCCAGATCACACAGCGAAAGGAAAGGGAACCTCTCAGAGATGAAACGGAGAGACTAGAGAGTCTTAGAGCCATGCGAGGCCGGGGGGTGCGGGCGGCAGGGCACCCGACTCACGGCTTGCGGAGTGCCACAGTGAGCAGGGCGTCAGGCCCCCGCTGGGACAGCAGGGCCACGGCCTCCACCAGCTCCTCCTCCAGCTCCCGGACACCTGCGGGCTCTGGCTCCGGCCCGGGGAAACGGTAGAATTGGGTATCTCGGTCCTGGAAGGTCCAGTCGTGTTTCACTGCAGGGCAGAGGCCCAGGTGTGAGGGAGGCAACAAATTGAGGCCGCATGGGTACGAGGCCCTCACAGTAAGGCCCGCCGAGGCTCCGCCCCCAGATGCCTGCCCCCCAGGACTGCCCAGCCCGGAGGGCCCCACCCTGGGTTCAGGCTCACCATGGCAAAGGGCACCTTCATCCAGCAGCACCTGGCAGATTCCCACGGCTTGGCTCCGGGATTGGACTCCCAGGCCCAGGGCCAAAATGCCATCCACCAGCTCCCGGCCGGAGCAGCATTGCCTATAGAGGTAAGGGGAGAGGAAGAGGGAGAATGAAAAGGCAGGAGGGTAGAGGGCAGAAGGGGGAACTAGGCTGGCAGCAGGGTGAGGCCCAGAGGCCTGAAACAGAGCAACAGGGAGAGACACAGGGGGCGGGAAGGAGGCAGCCCAGGCCTCCACTCACCGATAGAGCCGAAGGTGGTACTTTCGGTCTCGGATAAGGGTCGGGCAGGTGATGAGGAGATGTCGATGCAGCTGCTTCCCAGCCCTGAGCACCCGTTCCGTGGACGCCTAGTACGGGGAGGGCCACAGCTGGCTGAGGCCCTGAAGCCCTGGCTTGCTGTGCCCTCCCGGCTCCACCCCCTGCGGCTGGTACCTGCTCCAGGCTCACGCTGAAATCCAGGGACTCCTCACTGTCCGTGAGTGGCGTCTAAGGGCAGGGGGGAGGGTCTGCGTGTCAATGCCAGCTCATGGACCTCAGCCCTCCCCATTTCTCTCGCACCCCTTGCGCCATCCCCAGCTCTAAACACATGCACCTGAGCTACTCGGCCACCCCCGTCCACCAGGCATCCACCTCTCCCCACCCTACAACCAGACCCTTGTCTTCCTTCTCGACACAAGCACTGCACCCCAAGAGATGTGATCCCTGTTCTGCTTACGCAGGGCCCAGGTGTGCCCCGGCTCCCAGGTGAACCACACCTGTGTACGGGACATTGCTGAGAGAGCGTGAGGATGGGAGGGAAGAAAGGCCCATGACAGGTCAGGAAGTGAGCATCTTTGCTCCTAGCCTGGGGTCACACAAGCCTAATCCTGAGCCAGGGTTCGTCCCCATCCACAAGACCTGGGGACTCCTGGATTCAAATCCCTGCTCCTCCGTGTACTAGCAGTACGACCCTAAATATATGGCCTAACTTCTCCCTGCCTGGGTTTCCTTGTCTATAAAGCCTATGAAACACTCATAATAGCAGTACAGAGGCTCTGGGCAGGGTCCTGTGAGTTAGTGTGGGTTGAATGTTTGAAGCCCAGCTTCGCACAGGGCTGTACGTACATGTTGGCTATTATTACTCATCTGTGAAGCAGAGGGCGGGCTGCTTGCTGGAAAGGCCCTGTGCTCTCTGAGATGCAGCTGCTAGCCCATAACCCTGCAAGAGGGAGGAAGTCTTGGCGGCGCCCCACCGGCTCTGGAAGACGGGATTTATGTAGAAACACTGGTTAACAAGGCTTCCATGCCCTTGGTATCACCTGAGCCATCCAGGACCCCAGGGCCCATAGGTCCCGGGACGTGGGCTACAACAGTCCCTTACAACCCTTCTTTCTCTGTCAAAGGGAAAACTGGAATTTGTGGACATCTCTGGACAGGATTCCTGACCCTCCATGGGCCCTCCCAAAGGCAGAATACTTTACAGTTTACAAAGCACGTCTTGCTTCATGATTTCCTCTGATCCTACACAGAAGAGGACCAGACGGAAAGTAGGCGGAGCAGGGATGGTCTGTCCTCTCTGACTTAGGAAGTCGGGGTGAAGAGCCGGTGTAACTCAGTCACTCAAGTATGAGTGACTACTTAGCCAGACAGCCGTGCATAAGCTCCAAAGTGCTCACATTCTTGGTCTCACCCCACCCACCGCACCTGCCTGGCTCCTTCCCCTTCCCCTCTTCCCCCTTCTCACCAGCTCTGTCTCCTGCTTTCCCAGATGCCCTCAGGACCCTGAAAAGGACCTGGCTGGGGACCTGGGGAGCAAGCAGGCCCAGGGCCAGAACCCCCTGGCCTGGTCCTGGCATCTTCCCACTGTGTGCCATGCAGAGGCCCGAGGTCTGGCAAGCACAGGCGCCTGGTCTGGGGCTGGGTGGAAGTCACTAGGTGTCCCTAGGGTATCCCTGCCCGGGTCATGGGGCCCAGCCTGGTGCCAGACACAGAGCCTTGGAGACTTAGCAACAGGAAATGAGGAGGAGGAGGAGGAGGAGGAGGAGTCCGGGAAGGAGGAAGGGCAGGAATGCTACCAAGCCACCCCCCTGTGTCGGAACAAACAGTGCCGAGTGCTAATGACTTGTTGTTGTTCATGTCAAAATGCCCAGGTGGCCCTGTCCCTGCCCCAGCTCTCCTCTGTGCCCTAGCCTGTGCTCCCTTCCTGGTATTATTCTGACCCTGGAGGGCACATTAGGAAGGGACGTGTCCGCTCCTGTAGGGCCAGGCAGGGCACACCCCAGATCCCAGATCCCCAGGCCTTGTTGAAGCCATTTCCAGCTCAGCCTCAGGGAATAAGCACGAGGGTCAGGGGAAGTGGGCTCTGGCCCATCAGAGCTGAGGAAGGTTCCTGAAGACCTCCCTCTCAGTCTGCCAAGGACAAAAGGAGCCCAGAGAGACGAGGTGATGGACCCAGAGTTTCACAGCTGCTCAGAAATTCAAGAGCATACTGAACAGCCCGAGCTAAGCCTGGAGGGAGGTGTCTGTCTCCTGCTTCGCAGCTGGGGAGGAGGAGGCTCAGAGGTGACACAACCTCGCTTGAGAGTTGGTGAAGAGGGGCTCTGGGATTCACGCTGTGCTTGTCTGGTTCCAAAGCACAGGTCCTCAGCCCCTCCACACCACCTCCACACCACTGTCTCCCAGGCACCTCCACGGCCTGGGGCTTCCCCCACCTTGTGTTATGGACAGATAAATTCGGCCCTCAGGAATGTTCCACAGGCAAGTAAGTTTAGAAAACCTTGCGTTAAATGAAGTTGCCCGGGTTTGTTATCATAGTCCCTCTGGGTCCCTACCCTGTGCCTGTGCTCTGGGAACGTCTTAGGATGGGGTTGGGCTAGCGGCGGTACTATTCAGGAGATACGATTAAGGCTAGGGTCTCCCAATTTAGACGCCCAGGTCAAATCTCGGGTCCCCAGTACCAGCCAGTTGTGTGACCTTGGCTGCTTATTAAACTCTGTGGGCTTTAGGTTCCTCATCTGTAAATCGAGTTTGTGATAATAGTACCCATCTTATAAGGGAATTATGAGGGTCAAATGAGTTAATAACATAAAACACTCGAAGTGATGCTTGGCTTGTGGTAACTGCTTAGTAAGTGTTAAGTAACTTGATTAAACCATTATTTCACGATGGGCGCCTATTACCCGGACACAATGCAAAAAATATTGTGTACCTTAGCCGACCCTGTCCCTGATCCGATAACCCTGAGTGTCACCATAGGGGTTCTCAGTTGGAAAGAAGTGGCTGGTCTGGGTAGGGGTGAAGGCCCTTGCCCACGGCATACCCTCCTGCCCAGACAGGAGGGACTTAGGGTAGAAGAGGAGCTTCCGGGCACCAGCACCACAAGCCAGCTCCACCCTCCCTCCCTGTCACTTGGTGTCAGAGCCACACTGGAGAGGCCGGCACTGAGCCAGAGAGCCTCGTGGAGACCTGTCAGACCAGTTCCCTTAGGCCATGGCTAGGGTCTCAGGCCAGGGCTGTGTGTGTTGGGACAGGGAGAGGACGCAAGGGGAGGGGTGATGCTTTGGGGGTCAGTGTTACCATCTGTAGTCAAAGAAAGCACGCCGTGTACTCGGCCATCATAGCCAGACCACCTGGGACAGAAGCCTCACTTTGTCTCTTAGCAGAGACGAATCCGAGCCTCTTGGATTTGTCACTTAGCCACCCCGTGCCTCTGTTTTCTCGTCTATAAAATGAGATGACGACATTAGTATCCGTCTCGCAGGGCTATTGTCAGATTATCTGATATGATAAGGGAAAGCTCTTATAATAGTGCCTGGGACCTGGGGACCTGGGCACCTGGGTGGTTCAGTCGGTGAAGCCTCTGTCTTCGGCTCAGGTCATGATCCCAGGATCTTGGGATAGAGCCCCACATCGGGCTCCTCCTGCTCAGCAGGGAGATGGCTTCTCCCTCTGCCTCTCCCCCTGGCTTGTGCTTCCTCTCTCTCTCAAACAAATAAATAAGATCTTAAAAAAAAAAAAAAAATAGTGCCTGGGACCTAAGTATTAAACAACTATTAGCTACTACCATTGTTTGGACAGGTTGGATGAAAGCATGTTTTCAGAATTAGAGAACAGAGCCACCTCCCCCAAAACAACCACTCAAAGGGAAGCATCCCAGGCTTCTCTGAGCTTGTGAGACCCACCAGATGTATCCTGACCTTGCCCCTGCCTCTAGATAAATTGATCCTTCTCTGGCTCCCAGACATCAGAAAAGATCTCCTCTCCCTCTCCAGTGCTCCAAAGGAAATGTCCTTCCATCCCATTCCAGTGTCACTTTCACTATAGTTGGTAAGTCTGGTCTCTATCTAACCTCAGGCCGTCCTGCTCTTGCTTTCATTTTCTCTTGTCCTGATTTTGTCACAACACAAAGTGCTCTCTTCAGGCCTCAGGAGGTTGATGGGTTTCCCCCTGGTTTTCTAAGAGGGTGTCACGGCCTGAATGACTGCCAGCACTGTCCTCCTAGCCTCCACTCCTTTAAAACATCCATCCTTTACCCACTGTGAGCAGCCCCTGGTTCCTTCAGGTGAGCCCCTCCTAGGCCAAATGCATCATCTACAGGTGAGAGGTGTGGCTTCTTAAACACAGCGGCAGTGGGCTGAGACCACCATCCCCCCATTGCCCAGAGGCAGTCATCAGGAGAGGGTGTAGCCCTTGCCCCAGCCCTAAAAATCTAAGTTCCCTTTAATCACCCATTCCCACCTACCCCCCACACACACCTGGCGGTGGGGGGTGGGGGCTGTGTTTCAGTGACTTTCACCCCATTTCTACTCCAGCAACCCTCACACCACCCTTCTGGCCTCCCCACACACCCCAGTTCTTCAATTCTGGGGGCTGGGAGAGTCAGGAGACAGCCTGTGGCCTCTTCCACTTCCCCTGCCCCCCCCCATTCCCCCTCCTGAGTCTTTGAGTCCCCAGGGATCCTCCAGTGACCTCACTGTCCCCGGCACCTGCCCTTTCCCCCACTCCCCATCTTGCCTCTACTAGCTGGGAAGGGGACCGGAAATGCACAAGTAATTATAGCCTGAGAAGGAAGGAGGGAGGGTTCTAGCCCTCAGGCTCCAAGCCTTAGCTACCGCCAGTGACCTGGAGGGGTGGGGAGGCGGCTTGGCCCAGAAGGGGCCGCTCCCCTGCTCCCTCTGGAGCCCCAGCTTGACCTGGACCCAGGCCCAAGAGACAACTGATCAGGAAGACCCAGGGAGGGAGGGAGGGGTTGGGGGAGAGCTAGGGACTGGCACCTAGATTATCCTCTCAATTCCGTTTTGGGGGAGGAGGTCCCATCACCTTGGCAGACCTCATTTTTTCTCACTCAGCCTCATATTTTGATAAATATAAGTGGCAGTTGGGCAAGTGGTAGGAGGAAAAGAGGCAGAAGGTGGTGGTCATCCTACTCAAAGGGACTTGCTGATAAAAGACATAGGTGACAAGCTCTCCCAATTCTGTCACCTGCTCCTGCTTTCCCTCTACCCCTTCGCCCAGGTTACCCTCCTGGCATCCCACACCCCCCACCAAAGCTGTCCTGTGACCCACACAATAGACACACGTGAAATCTCAGGGGAAGGAACTCTAGGGACTCTGGGTGGTCGGAGAGAGCTGGAGAGAGCTTCTCTGCTGATCTGAATCCCGTCGCCCACCCTGCGACCCACAGCTCTGCCCACTCCAGCCCTCTCCTTCATTCTTACAGCTCCAGGAGGCTCCTTGGCAAAGGCAGACTCCGGCTCCTGTCTCCAAACTTCACCAAAGCCTCCCTTGAGACCCCAGAGCCAGACACCAGGCAGTGTTCACATGACCACTTCACCCCAAGATCCAGCAGAATTGGCGCAGTTCGGCCGCTCGCCATAGGAGAATGTTGCCGCGGTGAGAGATCCAGAAGAGCAACGAAGCTTACCTAATCCTCCCCCTTGACCTGCCCCCATCTCCCACATGCCTCCCACCACCACCTGGGGAACACATGAGCTGCCTAACTCGGGGTGCACAGAAGTGACAGGTCGATGACAAATCCCCTTCCGCCACGCCAGCACGGGCAGGGGTGAGTACCACTCGCACGCAGACACACATGGGGCGGCTGTGTACGCCACCCACACGCACAGCAGCCCAGCTGTTCACCGCACCGTGCAGCCCGGCAGCAGCCCTTCCACCCCCAGTGGCGTACTCCTTCTCGAAGTCCAGGCCCTCCGGTCCCACAGCCCGGCCCTAGCTCAGCAGCTGATAGGCACTCACCCAGCGGAGCCCCTGGATGCGGCTGGGACGCTGGTGCTCCAGCAGCAACTGGTAAGAACAGCTTCGGGGCCGGTGCACCCTCTTCAGCACCATGTTGAACAGGGTCCCCTCCGGCACCACGTCCGGGAGGCCTCCCACCTGTGCTGCTCCTAGAGAGGGGGTGTCGTCCACAGCCAGGCCCACCTGCCAGCGGCTCTCACCTGGCCAGCCCACCTGTGACGCAGGGAGGAAGGCAGAGAGCCATGGGACTGGGGCTGGGACCGGGGCAGCTGGACCAGGGCGCAACTGCCCCAGGCAGAACCACTTCCTTTGAGTCCTCTGGACTGGTCAGGCGGAGGTGCTGCAACCCTGCCAGGAGCCGGGGGAGGGACAGGAAGACCTTCACTGGGGCCTGCCGGTCTGGCGCGCTTCGGGGTCTCCAGCTGGCGGCCGGAGATCAGGCCTTTCTTCCCTGTCTCCTTTGGACTTCTGCCCCACCCCACAGCCCATGGCCCTGAAGGGATCTCCACCACCTCCCAGTATGAGGCTACGGACTCACTGGATCCCCCAGAAACACAGCTCTAGCTCAAACCCTTCTTCTCCCCTTCTCCTTCACCCCTGGCCAGCCCTCTCTCTCCCACCCAAACACCCCACGCACCCTGTCAGCTTCCTCTTCTGTTCCTCCCCACCCTGACCCCCACCTTACCCACCTTCATGTTCCTGCTCAAGCTCGCACAGCCCTGCAGGCTCTAGCGAAAGGCTGGGGCGGGGGGAGACCCTCAGCGAGACCCCGATTGCTCCTAGAAGGGTGTGGGTTGGAAGCCCCAGGCGAAATGACCAGGGTAATTCCTAGCTGGACCCGCCGCCAGGGCAACGGGCGGGGTGGAGAAGCTCCTTTTAGGTGCGAAGAGGGCAGGGGGCGTGGGGGGGAGCCCCCCCCTGCGTCAAGGAGCCCCAAACCTCCACCTCCGTCCCAGACGAATGAGCCAGCTGGCACCGGGCACTGAAGCGAGGCTGCAGCTGGCACTGGTCCGGGCGGGAGCTGTCACACCCCCCTGCGCTCCCCGCCCCCTTCCCCTCCCCGGGACTGGCTGAGAGGGCAGGGAGGAGGCGCGGGGCCTGACGGGGGAGGGTGCAGGGAAGGGAGCGGGCATGGGCCGGGGGTGGAGTCAGGACTCGGGGGTAGTAGGGCGGGGGCCAGCCAGAGACCCGAGAAACCCCAGGGGGCAGGAGCGGCCCGGGCTTGTGTGCCAGGGCCGCCGCGGCCGCGGTGTCGGAGTACGGGTCGTGAGTGGCGGCACCGGCCGCCACGTGGCCGGGAGGAGAAATGCAAACAAGGAAACCGGGGTGAAGGGGGAGGGGAGTGAGTCATTGCGGCCCCACCCGGGAGGGAAATCCGGGCTGGGGCCGCTTCCCGGCCAGGGGCGTCCTGGCTCCTGTTTCGGTTCAGGGTCTCGAACAGCCTGGGGGAGGGACTGGGCTGCTTTCCCGTGGGGGAATCCCGCTGCCGAGCCTCCCCTTCCCAAGACACACACACGCACACACACGCACGGACGCGGGTGGGGAAATTGAGGCCGGAGAGGAAGGGCTGCTCTCCAGGAGGGATGGGGGCCAGAGGTGTGGCAGAGCTGTGGAAAAGAGGGGATTTTCGAGAACCACGCCCGCAGCGCTCTCCCCGGCTGCCAGGCGGCTGGAGGCTGAGCCTCGGGATTCCAGCGTCCTCTGCAGGCTCTGGACTAAAGGCCCGTCGCCTTCCTGGGCTTCAGTGTCCACCACCGCGCAGATGGCCCAGAGCCGCCCTCTTCGCCCCACTCCAGCTTCGGAGAGGGAGGGGAGACAGTGCCCCTCACCGCGACACCCGCAGCGTCCAGTAATTGGTCAGGACAGGGATGAGGGTTTTGAAAGGAGTCGCACACCCCTCCCCCAGCCTCCTAGGACTCAGGTTTTTGGCCCAGTCTCTGTCCTTTGCATTTTGCTGCTGAGCCTGCCTGAATTGGGGAAGACGCTAGCCATCCCTCCTGTTTGGAACGCTGAGCTCCCATCTCCCACCCGCGATTATTTTCTCGAAGACAGTTTATAATGGTGATTAAAATCTCAATTTTAATATGTATTTTAAAATCCACCCAGGAACTTATCAAAATGTAAGTTTTATCCTCCCCACCTTCCCCCCATTCAGATTCCGTTCTATTGGCATGAAGTGGAAAATCTGTATTTTGAGCAAATACCCCAAGGTTGTCTGCTGGGTTCACATTTTCAGAAATGATGGTGGAGTTTTTCAGGGAATGTGGGGAGCCTGAGAATAAGTTTTGCCCCACACTGAAACCCAGCCACCACCACCACCACCACCACCACCACCACCACCACCACCACCACCACC